>NC_138349.1:72613926-72771426 GCF_046562875.1 Panthera onca
GCAGAAAACAAGGTTATGTGTTGAGAGAGAGACGAAAGTCTCGGGGGTCTAACCTTAAATTTTCCCTAGAGTTGGTTTCTGATTTTGCTAATTCAGTGTGCACGGCAATTTCATAGAACATAACTACAGCAAATAACAAGAACTGACTTTGGTAAGGCTCATCCCAGTTGTGTATCTGTACTGTGTTTTTGTTTAGAGCTAAGTAGCGTTAGATTGTAGAGGGATGTATTACAAATTATGTTTTCATTCCTTTGTTAGCAGAATTTTGCACTGTTTCCAGTTTGGGGCAATTCTGAATAAAGTTTCCAGGAACGTTCTTGTACAAGTCTTTTTGTGAACATACGTTTTCATTTATCTTGGGTAGATACTAAAAAGTGGAATTGCCCCATCATAGGGCAAACTTAATTTTAGGAGGAACTACGAGAACAGTTTCCAGAGTGGTCAAAGGACTTGTCCCACCAGCAAACTATAAACATTCTAGCTTTCCCGCGTTTTGGGCAACATGCAGTGGTTGGTTAGCAAATCTAATGGGTGTGCAGTGGTATTTCATCACGGTTTTAATTTGTATTTTCCTGGTGAAAGATGATGTTTCACCAGTGCATAGGAGCCTTTTGTATATCTTTCTCCAGTGCATAGGAGCCTTTTGTATATATCTGTGAAGTGCCCTTTTGAGACTTCTGACAATTTTTGAAAATTGGGTATTTGACTTTTTATTATTGAGTTATAGGAATTGTAAATATACTTTGGATATGAGTCCTGTGTCAGATAAATGGGAACATTATCTGCTTTTCTGCGGCTTGCCTACCTCAGTATTGTTTTTTCATGAGTAAAAATATTTTATTTGAGGGGCGCCTGGGTGGCTCAGTCGGTTAAGCGTCCGACTTCAGCTCAGGTCACGATCTCGCGGTCCGTGAGTTCGAGCCCCGCGTCGGGCTCTGGGCTGATGGCTCAGAGCCTGGAGCTTGCTTCCGATTCTGTGTCTCCCTCTCTCTCTGCCCCTCCCCGTTCATGCTGTGTCTCTCTTTGTCTCAAAAATAAATAAACGTTAAAAAAAATTTAAAAAAAATATTTTATTTGATAAACTCCATTGTTAACGAGTTTCTTCTTTCTGAGTTCTAAGAAATCTTTGCTTACCTTCATGTTGTGAAGATATTCTAATATGTATATTTTTTTGAGAGAGAGAGCATGTGGGCAAGTGGGGGAGGGGCAGAGAGAGAAGAGAGAGAATCCTAAGCTGAGAGAATCCACTCTGAGCTGAGTGTGGAGCCTGACATGGGGCTCGATCCCACGACCCTGGGATCACGACCTGAGCGGAAATCAAGAGTCAGACATTCAACCGACTGAGCCACCCAGGCGACCCTCTAATTTGTAATTTTTTAAAGGTTTACAGTTTTACCTTTTACCTTTAAGCCTATGATCCATTTTAAATTAACTCTTACAGGGAGTGAGGCATGAGTTGAGTTTTTTGTTTTTTGTTTTTTTCTTCCAGAGAGATGATCTGTTGTTTCTCAATTATTTGTTAAAAAAATCCTTTCCCCATTGAATTGTTTTGGTAGGTTGACCTAAAATCAATCGACTGTACATGCGTGTCTGTTTCAAGTTTTCTTCTGTTATTTCATTTGTTCAGTTTTACGCCAATAAGACATTTACTTCATTACCATATATTTATATGCCTTGAAAATAGGTCATGTAAGTACTTCAACTTTGTTCTTTCTTTGGCCTTTTCACGTACATGTAAATTTTACAAGTAACTTGTCAATTTCTGTGAGATAGCCTGCTGGGATTTGACTAAAAATAGTTTGATATACAGATTGATTTGGTAATGATTTGAAAAATTGCTTGGTATTATTCTCTCCCTTAAATGATCAGTAGAATTCATTAGTGAGGCCATCGGGCCCTAAAATCTTCTTGATAGAAGATTTTTTTTAATTGTCAATTTAGTTGTTTAAAGAAGTATAGGGCTAATCAGATTTTCTGTTTTTTCTTAAATCAGTTTTGTTGTGTTGTATTTTCTGAGAAATCTATCTTGTATAAGTTATTAAATTGGTCATTACAGAGTGATTATAATGTCTGTGATATCTGTAGTAATGTCCTGTCTTTCATCCTGGTATTTGTAATTTTGTTTTCTTTCTCTTTTTTTCTTGTCCATTCTAGCTAGGAGGTTATCAATAATGTCGTTAATAATTTCAGAGAACAAACTATGGCTTTGTTATTTTCTCTCTGTTGGTTTTGTGTTTTTTATCTCATCGATTTCTTCTTTTTAAAATTTCCTTTTTTTTTGAATTTGCTCCTCTTGCCTCTAAAGATGGATTTAGACCTTCAATTTTAAACCTTCCTTCTTTTCTAATACCAGCACTTAGAGCTATAAATTTCCCTCTAGCAAATTTAGATATGTGATATTTTATGAAGTTCAAAATATTTTCTAGTTCCCTAATAATTTTTTCTTTGACAGTAGTTATTTAGAAGTATGTTGTTTGGGGTGCCTGGGTGGCTCAGTCAGTTAAGCGTCTGACTTCGGCTCAGGTCATGATCTTGCAGTTCTTGAGTTTGAGGCCCACATGGGTCTCTCTGCTGTCAGTGCAGAGCCTGCTTCAGATCTTCTGTCTCTCTCTCTCTCTCTCTGTCCCTTCCCCACTCACACTCTCTCTAGTTCAAAAATAAATAAACATTTAAAAAGGGTGTTGTTTTTCATTTAAAAAAAGTGTGTGTATAATTTCCAAATATCTGAGGATGTTCTGAGTTTATTTATTTATTTTTAACAATTTCTTATTTAATTTCCTTGTGGTTGAAAAATATACTCTGCCTAATTTCAATCCCTTTAGGCTTGTACAGACTGGTTTTATGACCCAAGATGTGATCCATCTTGGTGTATGTTCTGTGTGTACTTTAAAAAGACTGTGCTTTCGGGGCTCTTGGGTGGCTCAGTCGGTTAAGCGGCCAACTTCGGCTCAGGTCACGATCTCGCGGTCCGTGAGTTCGAGCCCCGCGTCGGGCTCTGTGCTGACAGTTCAGAGCCTGGAGCCCGTTTCAGATTCTGTGTCTCCCTCTCTCTCTGCCCCTCCCCTGTTCATGCTCTGTCTCTCTCTGTCTTAAAAATAAATAAACGTTAAAAAAAAATTAAAAAAAAAAAGAATGTGTTTTCTACAGTCACTGGATATAATGTCTCTTAAATATCAATTAGGTAAATTCGGTTGTTCAGTGATTGTTCTGGATGGTGGTAAAAGGTGTGGCTTCTCATCTGGTCTTCTCTGACACTACACCAGGCAGGGATGGTGAGAGAGGAGCACTTTATTACTACTAATGAGAGTCCAGGGTCCCCATATGAGCTCTGCTGATACCAGGTATGAGGGTGTCTCATTACTGTATCATTACTATCATGATTGGGCAGGAATGAAATGACCAACTCCCCATTCAGTCTGCTTTCAGTCTACCCCAGTGTGGGTAGGAGAATAGAGTAAGGAGGGTTTTGCTTTTTTTAAGTTTATTTATTTATTTTGAGAGAAACAGAGTGAGAGTGGGGGAGAGGCAGAGAGAGAGAGAGAGAGAGAGAGAGAGAGAGAGAGAGAGAGAATCCCAAGCAGGCTCCATGCCGTCTGTCAGTGCAGACCCCACCATGGGACTTGAACTCACGAAACTGTGAGATCATGACCTGAACTGAAATCAAGCATTGGACGCTTCACTTACTGAGCCACCCAGGAGCCCTTAGAGTAAGGAGGTTTTGTCTAAAAGGTTTTGTCTCTTTCTTGATCATTTCTCCCTTTCCTGATCCTTTGAGAAAATAGGCTTTTCTTGGGACTCCATTTGTCTTTTCTTGTTTGTCATTGCCATGGTGCCTATTTCCTCAACACCCAGTCTGGGATGTGAAAGGCAAAAAGAAAACACAAGAACTCACCACACGTCAATTCCTTAGGTCCTCAGATCTCTAGCTGGTCTGTTTTCTTCTACCTTTTATATGCTTACATTTGTTTTATTTATAATATTGAGGGTTATTTTTTTTTAATTTTTTTTTTTAACGTTTATTTATTTTTGAGACAGAGAGAGACAGAGCATGAACGGGGGAGGGTCAGAGAGAGGGAGACACAGAATCTGAAACAGGCTCCAGGCTCTGAGCTGTCAGCACAGAGCCCGACGTGGGGCTTGAACTCACGGACCACGAGATCATGACCTGAGCTGAAGTCAGCCGCTTAACCGACTGAGCCACCCAGGCGCCCCGAGGGTTATTTTTTTAATCATAATTTAGCAGGAGAAGTAGAAAGAAATGCATCTGTTACGTTTTGGCCTGGTGACTTATATCCTTCAAAATTGAAGTCCAAATTTGAAGGATAGGAAGGAAATTCTTGCTAGATTTCTGGATTGAGTTTTTTTTTTTACAATGGAAAGATCTCATTCTATTGTCTTCTGACTTATTTCTTGATGATAAGTCAGCAGTAATTTTTATTTTATGTCAAATGTGGGCAATGCATTTTTTCCATATGGTTGCTTTTAACATTTGTTTGTTTATTATTTATTTGTTTATTTATAGTAGGTTCCCCCCAAGTTGTTAAATATTTTTTTAATTTTTTTAATGTTTATTTATTTTTGAGAGACCGTGAGAGACAGAGTGCAAGCAGGGGAGGAGCAGAGAGAGAGGGAGACGCAGAATCCGAAGCCGGCCCCAGGCTCCGAACTGTCAGCACAGAGCCGGACGCGGGGCTCGACCTCACCAACTGTGAGATCATGACCTGAGCTGAAGTCGGACACTCAACTGACTGAGCCACCCAGGTGCCACCCAAGTTTTTATTTAAATTCCGGTCAGTTAACATTCAGTGTGATATTCGTTTCAGGTGTAGAATTTAGTGATTCAACACTTAAAAATGTGGCATGAATGCTAGTCTTTTCTGTATCATTCCGATTTTAGTATAACACTTTATTTTTATTATTGGTTTTCAGCACTTGGATTCTGATGTGCTTTAGTGTGGTTTTATTTATGTTTATGTTGCTTTGGCTATTTTTTTTTTTTTTTTTTTTGATCTTCTTGAACCTTTTGTCAAAATTGGAAAATAGGAGTCCGAACTTCAAAAACATGAGTTCGAGCCCTGCATCGGGCTCTGTGCTGACAGCTCGGAGCCTGGAGCCTACTTCAGGTTCTGTGTCTCCCTCTCTCTCTGCCCCTCCCCACCCCTGCATGCTCTCTCTCAAAAATGAATAAACATTAAAAAAAAATTAAAAAACAACCAAACAACTTAGGAGTCGTTGAGCGGGATAAATACCAGAGGCCAGGCATATCCCTGAATGTGAATTCACCAGGGACTAGTCAAACTTACCTACAGAGCTATTTTGTGGTTGTGCTTATTCATTTGTTTTTCTTTTTATTCCGAATTCAAAATGCGGAAGTAGGGGAGAAGGAAGCACATCCAAGGGAAGCTACGGAGCTTTAAACAATATATTAGGAGTTCAAAGCAGCCAGAGACTGAGATGAGAAAAGTAGCTGTGGACGCCTCAACGGAAGTCGGGCTAGAAGGAATCCATTTGTAGAGCCGCGCGATCACAGAAAAAGTATGAGCAAGATTTGTTTGGACCAGTGCTCAAAAAAATTCCTGTTTCCACACCCACGTATTGCTCTATGATTAACTTCCCACGCGAGCACACAGGATCTATGTATTTTCTTATCCATTTGTGTGGTAGTTTAGTATCCTGTCGGAATTATTTAATCGGTCTCCTACTACTATTTCCAATAATGGCTCAGGAGAGCACTGCCTTTAACAAAGGTTGTCATGTTAACAGGTTCCAGGAAGAAAAGTGGTCCTGGAGAAAACAAGTCGAATTATCAATGTGCGGCCCAGCATTAACACACCGAATCAGATTTTCTAGAGCATAAGGCAAACAGCTTTGCCATTTAGAGAGCAATACAGACAGTGGAGACAAGTTTATAAAGTTGTATTAATTGTGGATTGAAGTACCCTGTGCTTACATGGAGTAGCTCATTGTAGCGATTTGAGAAGTGGCTTTTTGTCTACCTGTTACGATTAGCTCGACTCAGAATCACGGGCCAGGGTTTTCCTGCCAAAGTAGCGTGATGGAAGACATCTTGCCCACTGTTGGGTCTCTCAGTCTCCTCTCAGCGATCTTTATTCTTGACGCTTGAGATTTTTATTTCCACCAGAATATGCCAATCCAGGATCCAATTCCCTTTTAAGTGTCTATTAGTAAAACAATTCTTATGAAGCGTCTTCTAAGTGACTTATAAGTAATGACAAACGGATGGCTTACATTTTAAATATTTTAAGTCCACTTTAATATTTTAAAGTGCGAAATCAATCTCTTGGTTGAAAACTTGGAAAGTTTGAGAAGCAAAAGAAAATCTAGAATTCAAGAGTGAATTTGTAGGAAGCGTGCAGTGAAATCTGCTAAATTCAAGAACTCTCTCTAAGCCAAAATGGGGTCGTGCTTCCATAATTCTTTTTTTTTTTTTTTTAACAATCTATCCTGACTGTTTTTCCATGTCAACAAATAAAGATGTCCGTTGTCATCGTCTTCGGTGCTTTCATGGTAGGTCACCGAATGGATCCACTCTATGTGGCCAACATGCCATTATGAGTCATTAAGTAGCCCCTCTTTTATCCTCTATATGAACAACTTGATCTTGATGCATGGCTCTTTAGCAAACCTTCTTCGTAAGTGACGGCAAACCTTCTTCCTAAGTGACGGCAAAACTTTAATGCAAAAAGTGAATCTATGATTCTGGGATTTTGGATACAGTGTCGGTGGGAAAACCACCATTTCCGTGAGAGTTTTTTCAAGCACTTTAATCTCGCTTCCCAGTTGCCTTTGAAAACCAGATCCCCCACCGGCCTGGATCTCTTCTGCGGGTGGTTCTAACAGAGCCTCGCACTGCCCACAAAGGGCAAGTGACCTGTTAGCAGGCTTGTCCACACTCAGGTCATTGCCCCGGTTCTCCTCCTGCATTACTCTGCCTTCTTCCACAATGCCCCCACCCCATGCTGTTCTTTCTAAAGCACAGCAATGATTGCCTTCCCTGAAGTGTTGCTAAATAGGTTTAAAACTGTGAGTCTTCCAATTTTTGGAGGGGCACTGCTTAGAAGGAACCTCTAAGAAATGCACTGAAAGGTCGGCTCTCGCCTTCTTTACTCTGGGTTTTCCATAGAAAAGGGTAACAAAACTTACCTGCTGAGTCACTGAAAAGACTTGAGGCTTTGAGCTGACTTGAATGTAAAGTATAAAGTAATGAAGGAACCAAAGCGGTGATCTACTTGCTTTCCAGAAATTAGGTTCCAGCTTTCCAGGGAGACAGAAGGAAAAGAGAGAGAGGGTGGAGGGCTGAGAGGGGCATGACCCGGAAGCAGGGTCCCTTTCTCTTGAAAGGGATGGACCAGCCCACCCACGCTCACGCACATGCTGGCCTGACATCAGCAAGTTTGTGAGCACGGGTTAAATTTCATATTCACCTGAGATCTGTTCAAGGGGCTGTGGAGGAACACTTAAATCCAGATCCTGTGACTACAGCTCTTGTCCAGCATCCCGACCTATGCAATGGGGGTCCCATCCCCACCCTGCAGAGCTGTTGAAGGGCGTCAACACTAGCAATAACCAGTATAGATGGGAGCCACAGCGTTCCTGGCTCCAGCCGTGTACTTCACATGCATGACCTCGTTAGAACTCACTGCATTCCCACCTGCAGCAGGTACTGTGTCCAGGCCCTTGAACGAAAGAGAAGACTGGGCCAAGAGAGGCCATCTGACTTACTGAAAGTCACACGGCTGGAAAGAGAGGCAGCTGGGATTTTGCCCCAGGCTGCCTGACTTCCAAGTCCCCTTCACTTGGCCTTCCCACTCGGGGAGATAAGGTACCTCATACTGGGCTACGTGAATACTAGGCACTAATAGGTTGAGGCCCCCTTTCTCTTCTAGTGCATTCACTGTTCAAATCCAAGGCACCAGCTTCCGACATCGGGGCCATTTCCCACCCAATTCACCAGCAGCGCATGACCGTCCTATCTCAAATCCAGCCTCTTCGCATCTCCTGGTGGCCGTCTTGGTCCAAACCAATAATAACTCCCCTGGACTTGTACCTCCTGCCTTCTCCCTTTGCTTCAGGTTCAAAGCCCTGACCTTGGCCCTCGTAATACAGCCCCTGAGCCCCTCCCCAACCTCATCTCCTGCCCTTCTTCTTCTCTTTCAGAACTTTCTTGTAGCACAATTTATGATAAATGGTTCAAACAGAGGAACGTAAGTGCTTCCCGGAAAATCAAAGTGCCTAGCCTCCAGAATTGGCAACGGAGCCCTGGGCAGCCCCAGATTTGTTGTCATGTGCTCTCGGGTGAGTAGAAATAAAACGGTGGAAGAGATTTTAAATGTATCTGCAGGATTTGGGGCTGAATTACAATTTGTACTATTCCTAAGATTTGACTAAGCTCATTTCCCCCTCCAAATCTCTAGAGATGGCCACTCCATAGCCACTTTTAATGTCTTCTGACCTTTCAACCAGGAAATTATTTCTAATTCTAACTCGAGTCCATTCAGCTCTAGGTTCGGCCTCGGCAGAAGCTAAGGTCACATGAAGCCTTGCTGACTTTGTCTCTCTCTGACCCCCACCTCACTGGCCCTGACCCATCTTCAGGCTAGTTCTGGGGTACCTGCTCATCCCCAGGAGGAATCCCATATCTGGGCAGGTGCTACACCAAAGCAAGAGGACCACCTTAGGGGCAGGTAAGTCAGAGGCTTCTTGGTTTCTTCCTCCGGGCAGGAGGCTCTCAGTAGGCCGGGGTTTCCAAGGGGGTCATTGCTCAGCTGGGACAGAAGACTCGGGACCACCAACTCTCCCACCAAAGCAAGGCTTGCGGTGCCCCACATCGACTCAGGGACCCTCCAGACCCACATGGGACATCTCCTGAGAGACACAGAATGAAGGGGACAGGGGACAGACAGAGCCCAAAGACTGTCTGGTGCAGACATGCCTTTCCCTCTCTCCCCAGGGCAAGTGGCTCTACGGGCGTTTTGCAGGAATGATCTCTGACATCTGCGTGCAGTCGCCAAGAATTTACCCTACTCATCTTTTCCCATAAAAGAGAAAAATAGAAGTATTAGAATAGATGTGTGTGCGTGCAGGTGTATGTAGGTTCAGGGAAAGGTGGGTACATGACTCCATCTGCATGGATTTCGTTTGAATACTGCCCTTCACCTTGTGCATAGAAATAATGGGCAAATTCAGATAAATTGGCGATACGTTTTCCTCAATAATTAAGAGCGTGTTCGTAATATTTAGAATGTTTGTGCCTGGGGAAAATACAAGAATTTTTGTGCCTGGGGAAAATCGAGGCTCAGTAGATCTTACTGAGCCAAGGGACATTACAAAATAAAATAAATAAGTAAAAGCAACTCCTTCTTCCTGTTCTCCTGCCGCGAGGAGTATGTCACACTCCAGCCGCGTATGTGTGGGGTTCAGAATGGGTGTTTGCCGGCACGAGTCTGGGCCCGGTGCCACCCTTGGTAACATTTATAAACTTGGGAGATTCTCGTTTCACTCACAGAGTTTCCGTTTCCTCGAATTTTGCAGAAAACTGTGGGCATTTTTATTGTCACGGGGAACCCGCTCTAGTTCCCCGTTAGCGGTACTGAGAACAAAGGACTACTGACATCCACATTTTCTTCAAACTACCACATGGACGAAGATCTGCCGATGCATCTGGAAAAATCAGATTAGCAGCTTGGATACACTACTTCCTCCTGGAGATTCCACTGTGCTCAAAGAATGGAGGGTGATTTTAGTTTTGCACAGACCAAAAGAAACGTTTCAAGGTCACGGCAGGTGCCTTGTCAGGCAACCCCCTGTGAGGAGGTTAATGGTATAAAAATTTGAGGAGAGGACTTAAAGAGAACCTTTAGGCTTGGGGTGTGTTTCAGAGAGAGGAAGGGTGGGACGGTGGTAAAGAGGACTGGGTTTGAGGGACAGACATTATTATTTGAGTTTTCTTTCCTTTGAAGTTTGAGTTTTGAACATGGGTTGTGGATGGAATTATAGACTTACTCTGAATGCATTTAAAAAATGAGAATTGTTGGGGTGCCTGGGTGGCTCATTCGGTTAAGCATCGGACTCTTACTTCCGCTCAGGTCATGATCTCGTGGTCCGTGAGATCGAGCCCCACGTCGGGCTCTGTGCTGGCAGTTTGGAGCCTGCTTGGGATTCTGTCTCTCCCTCTCTCTCTCTGCCTCTCCTCTGCTTGTGCGTGTGCACTCTCTCAAATAAATAAATAAACATTTTTTTTTAAAGAATAAGAATTATTTAAGAAGTGGAAACCAAAGTAAGACCTCATGGTAATCATTCAATTCATAAGAAGATCCAGAAAGGTCAAATAATGTACCGTGCCCTTTTGCATTCTCCCTATCCAACTCCAAATTCATGTCAGCAAACAGCCGAGATGGAATCACAGAAGGGTCGGGGTTCACCGAAGGGTGGTTTTGTATCTGTGAACCAGCACCCCCTGCCCCCACCATATGACCTTCCCGGAGGTAAGTTGCAGGAAGCTGCCTCCATCTGGCTGACCGAGTTTCCATTTTGCCGTCTGCAGAAAGGTGCCCACTTTTCCTAGGGATGACATTCTATGCTTATAAATTCCCACTAATCAACAAAGTCAGTTGGAGGTTTATATTTCCCCACTGCAGGGTAGAAGCTTCATGCCGAAGACAAAATTTAAAAGACCGTTTTGATGTCTTATTACTTCCACTCTTTTTCAAAAATAACAATTGCCCAGAAATGTGCTGGTTTCCCACTGTTCGCTTTCAGCCTCGTTCACACAGCACACTGCATTGAACATTCAGGTTTGAGAAAGATGGCTTCACAGCATTGTCCTGTCTCATATTTTAACAAGGATAAAATACGAAGTTTGAGCTGGGAGCAATATTACAATTTTGATATCAGCTACTCTGCACATGTGGTTTTACCTCCCACATCCTTCCTTTCCTCCAGAGGAAGTTTTCTTAAAGATCTTTCAGCAGGCAGATTTATTACTTGTCACGATTTGGGGATTATCTGTTGGACAGTCTTGCTATTTTTTCTGATACCAGCAACTAAAAAGAGCGGATCGTTTGGCTTTAAGGGACATATACAGCATTGTAATCACTTCCATACGGGGAACACTGTCCACGGTCACACTAACGTAATTCCTGTCGCTAATTGAAAGACTCTTTCCATGGAGCTAATGTAGAAATATCAGATTGTTGACCGTCTTCTGAGGCTGTTTTTCACCAGATGCTTTGTGGATGGGAGGGGATTAGTGGGGTTCTCTAGTCCAATAAACCGTTATCTCAGAAGTATTTCTGAAGGGACATCACAGGAACGTGCGTCATGTTTTCATTTTCACACAGAGGCCATTCTGAAAAGTGAATTTTTTTTTTTTAATTTCACAGAGAGAATGAGCAGGAGAGAGAGTGAGACCCCCAAGCAGGCTCCACACCCAGGATGGGCCCAATGTGGGCTTCGATCCCATGACCTTGGGATCATGACCTGAGCTAAAATCAAGAGTCAGACGTTCATCTGACTGAGCCACCTAGGCGCCCCTGAAAAGTGAATTCCTGTCTATTGCCAGAGACACTTTGACACCTTTATCATCATTTTTCAATGACTTACTTCTCCCTCCCTTCTTATCTCCTTTTCCCTTCTCATTTTCTCCATTCTTTTCTTTTATTCGGTTCCTTTCCAATTCTTTCCCTCCATTTTTTCATTTAAACCTATTTCCAATCCTTTTCATGTTTTCCATTCTTTTTTCTAGCCTCCATCAAAGACTTAACCTGCC
The DNA here is from genome assembly GCF_046562875.1 of Panthera onca. Lineage (NCBI taxonomy): Eukaryota > Metazoa > Chordata > Mammalia > Carnivora > Felidae > Panthera > Panthera onca. The sequence continues at coordinate 72,625,715 of NC_138349.1, forward strand.
AACAAGAACTTGCATTGGGTTTGAAATAATGGACGATTGTGTGCATTTTAATAATCATCTTTATTTCTTTTTTTAATTAAAAAAATTTTTGTGTTAGAGAGAGAGTGCGTGTGTAAGCAGGGGAGCGGGGCAGAGGGAGAAAGAATCTTTTTAAAAATTTTTTTTAACGTTTATTTATTTATTTATTTATTTATTATTATTTTTTTCAATATATGAAGTTTATTGTCAAATTGGTTTCCATACTAATTTATTTTTGAGAAGAGAGAGAGAGAGCATGAGCGGGGGAAGAGAGAGAAAGAGGGAGACACAGAATTTGAAACAGGCTCCAGGCTCTGAGCTGTCAGCACAGAGCCCGACGCTGGGCTCGAACTCATGGACCGCGAGATCATGACCTGAGCTGAAGTCGGAAGCTTAACTGACTGAGCCACCCAGGCGCCCCAAGAGAGAGAGGATCTTAAGTAGGCTCCAGTCTCAATCTGACAGAGGGCTTGATCCCACGACCCTGGGATCATGACCAGAGTCGAAATCAAGAGTCAGATGCTCAACTGACTGAGCAACCCAGGTACCCTTTATCATCTTTATTTCTCTTGGAGGGATTTGCATTGTAGTGGTTCCCCCCCAACTTGTTATTTCTGGATATGAAACAATTCTGGCAAGATCCTAGTTAAAACCCTAAGGATAGCAAAAGCAAAAGTTCATTAAGCACATGATATTTACACATTTAAGAAAAACAAGACTTACCCATCAGGAAAACAAGCTTTTTAAAAACCCTATACAAACCAGAAATGGGCCAATTACTTTGTATTCTCATGTTTCATTCATGCAAAGTTCTCGAAGTTCACAACATTTTATAGCATTATGATCGGAAAAACCTTCAGTAAATTCAACCGTGCAAAATTCTTTACAATCTAGTATGTTAGCTGTATTATATTTCCCCTAAAATAGTGCACGTTTTGGGGGTTTTGCTGTGTTAGTTTGCTGCTTTGCGATCTCATCCCTAAGGTAACAAATAGTGAGATCGTGATCCAGAAAAACCAAATGGTTACAGATAAACTTACCGTCACTTACCGCCCAAGGAAAAAGCATCTGAGATATCTTAATCTCAGGTTTCAATGCAGCAAATATTTATTGAGAATCTACTGTGGGTCCAGTGTGCGTGAGGCCCAAGAATACATGGGTGAACTGCATTCCCTCTTAACCGCCAGTAAGTACTCCAGAACGCGACCAGATTTGGAGAGTCTTTAAAGAGGTGATTAAATGAGGGGCGCCTGGGTGGCTCAGTCGGTTGAGCGTCCGACTTCAGCTCAGGTCACGATCTCGCGGTCCGTGAGTTCGAGCCCCGCGTCGGGCTCTGGGCTGATGGCTTGGAGCCTGCTTCCGATTCTGTGTCTCCCTCTCTCTCTGCCCCTCCCCCGTTCATGCTCTGTCTCTCTCTGTCTCAAAAATAAATAAAAAAACATTAAAAAAATAAAAAAAAAGAGGTGATTAAATGAAAACAATGGCCCTAATGCACCCCAATGTCCTTCTAAGAAGAGGAGATTAGGACACAGACACACACAGAGGGACGACCATGTGAACACATAGGGAGAAGATGGCCATTGACAAGCCAAGGAGAGAAGCCTCCAGAGATATTAACCGTGCCGACTTACTCTCAGACTTCTGGCCTCCAGAACTGTGAGGGAATAAATCTCCGTTGCTTAAGCCACCCGGTCTGTGGCATTCTGTTATGGTGACACGGGAATCCCATGAAAGTGGGATCTAGAACCAGAGGTTAAGAGATGATACGGGGTGATGATGAGTAGTTTGCTCCGGGGTTGAAGTTTTCCATGGTTTTCCTGATCATGAGCGCTTTGAGACATTGGAGGTAGATGTCAAGTGCAATTACAGATTTCTATTTCTAGAAATTTGGAAGTAAACGTATAATCAGTAACCTAGGCTGGCAGCAGTTGCACACGCAGGGTCTTGTGTGATTTCTGGCTTCTCCGTGAGGTCAGTGGTAGTTTAGATTTGGCAGACTTTGCTACCTTTTCTAATCTGGACGATCCCTTTTTTGCTCTGAATGGCCCATCAAGCAATCAAATCCCACCCTTTGGTCTACACAGCCTGTTGAGGATGGCATGAATGAGTCAGGGCTCACCAGAATCCTGTGTCTCTGCCTGGGGAGATCCAGTGGGTTTTCTGGCCAGCATGCGTCCTGGAGTCTGGGTCAAAGAGAAGAGCATCTCTTGCCTCAAACTGCCATGTCAGGAACAGCAGAAAACTACCAAATTATGTCCATCAGGCAGTGTCCAGGGTCACAGCCAGAGACCTTCAGAGCAAGGTGCGTATGGGAATGGGATATGTATTTAATCAAGGGACTCGGACTCAGTAGGAGGAGACAACACAGCAGTAGACCTGAGTGAAGGAATGGAAGGTGGTGTGGAAAAATCTCTGAGGCTAGGTGATGAGTCTTTTCCATGTCCTGGTTGCACGCTGTGGGCATGTTGTTTCCAAGAGTCAGCCGCTTAACTGACGGAGCCACCCAGGCACCCCTGTAATTTGCTTTTTACACTCAACTTCGTCTTCTGGGGTTATCCATGCTTACATCTTTAGCCCTTGTTTATTCGTTTTTATGGTTAAATAGGATTCTGTTGTTTGCCTGTAAGATGTGATATCTACGGAAGATGGCCACTTAGTTTGTTGTTTGCCTATAAGATGTGATATCTACGGAAGATGGCCACTTAGTTTGTTGTTTGCCTATAAGATGTGATATCTACGGAAGATGGCCACTTAGTTTGTTTCTAGCATTTTTCTATTAGAAGCAATGCAGCAATAAGCAGTTTTGTGCGTGTCTCCTTGCACAGATGTGCAGACGTTTACCGTACCCATATATGTAGAAGTGGGACAGCTGGCTTATTTTCTATTACGAGCATGTTTGTGTGTATGTGTTATATATCATAACATGTAATATTATATATGTAATATATATTGTCTTTGTTTTCTTCCCTCCCCTATTCTTTTATCGTGTAACATAAGATATATTAACTTCATATATCACAGTATTTAAGTTACGGGAAAAGTGTTACGGAAAAGAGCAAACACCACGCAAGGACTTTGTTTCCCCTTCTGGGAACAGGGTTGGCGTATTCCAGTTGTGTCTAGAGTGGTATCACGTGGGGTGGAATTATGACTTTGTCAGTGTATTTATTTGGAGATTAAGTATGGTACCAAATAGACGAGGGGTTGACTTGTGATGGTTAATTTTGTGAGTGTCAACTTGATTGTGCCACAGGGTGCTCAGATGTTTGGTGATACGTTATTCTGGGTATGTCTGTGAGGATGTTTCTGGATGAGATTACCATTTAAATTACTAGACCGAGTGAAGCAGTTTGTCCTCTTCAGTGTGGGTGGATCTCACCCAATCAACCCACTGAAGGCCTTGCGAGAACAAAAGGTTGGCTAAGGAAGAAATCTCTCTGTATCCTCAAGCTGAGATATGGATCGTCTACCTTCTGATGGAAACTTACACCATCAGTTTTCCTGATTTGAAGGCCTTCAGACTTGAACTGGCACGTTACCATTGCTCTCCTGGGTCCCCACCTTGTCAACTGCTGATCTGGGCCTCTCAGCCTCCATAATCACATGAGCCAATTCTTTATGATAAGTCTCTGTCTCTCTCCCTCTCTCTCCCTCTCCCTCTCTCTCTTTCTCTCACTCTCCCTCTCCCTCTCTCCATATATATATATATATATATGTATCCTATTGGTTCTGTTTCTCTGGAGAACCCAGAATAACACACTAGATACATGCACTAGAGTAATGCCAAATTACTCTCCAAAGGAGCATCGTACCAATTTATTGGTCTATGTGCATGAGAATTCTTATTTTTCTCCATCCTCATTGGCATTCAGGCTCCCTCCTCTGGGAAGTATTTGTTTTATACTTTTTTAAAAAAAATAGTTTGTTCATTTCTTATTATGCATACAAATTTATGCATGAATCTTAAACTAATTTTATATGTCTTAAATACTTACGTACTTTATATAGCTTGAATTTTATGTGTGTGTGTGTATATATATATATATATATATATCTTAAATTATATATGTGTGTATATATATACCTACATGTATATGTCTTAACTACTAATTCTTTGCGATATCTCCTAACACTTTTATTTATTTATTTATTTATTTATTTATTTATTTATTTTTGAGAGAGAGAGAGAGAGAGCTGCGAGATGGGCAGAGGGAGAGGGAGAGAGACAGTCCCAAGCAGGTTCCACACCCAGCATGGGGCCCAGTGCAGGGGCTCCATCTGACGACCCTGAGATCATGGCTTGAGCTGAAATCAAGAGTTAACCGACTGAGCCACCGAGGTGCTCCTTGGCTTACATTTTTATTTTAATGATGAGAGTGTTTAATATTCATAAATTTAAACTCTTTAAGGTGATCAAATATCTATCTCATTTTTTTTTTAAATTTGTTTTAAGACACACTTCCTTACTCAGAAGTGACAAAAATGTTCCTTTATGTTTTCTTCAACATGTTAAAGTTATATATTTTATACTTAGTCTTTAAGATCTGAGATAAGAACTCTAAATTCATTTTAGTCCGCATCCTATTGGTCACAGCACCTTTTTTGAAAAACTCATTCTTTGCCTAAAAGTTGCAGTGTTACCTTTCTCTTACGTCAGTTTCAGTGTATGTATAGATCAATTTCTGGGCTCCCCACTGTGTGACTTAGGACTATTTGTATCTAATCATGTTACTGGACTGTCATATTAACTCCCATAAATTGTCTCCTGTTTCTTTAGGTTACATATGCAGACATTGCACCTGAAAATAAGGACAGTATTTTTCTCTTTGTTTCTAATTCTTACCTCCTATTTCACTTCGTTTTCTTTTTAATTTTTTTTTAATATTTTATTTATTTTTGAGAGCAAGAGAGACAGAGCATGAGTAGGGGAGGGACAGAGAGAGAGGGGGAGACACAGAATCTGAAACAGGCTCCAGGCTCTGAGCTGTCAGCACAGAGCCCGATGCTGGGCTTGAACTCACAGACCGCAAGATCACGACCTGAGCCAAAGCCGGACACTTAACCGACTGAGCCACCCAGGCGCCCCTCACTTCCTTTTCTAATTGTAGCAGTCAGATCTCCAAAGGTAAGTTAGAAGTGGTGAGAAAGGGGTGAAGTCCAAATGTTCCCCATGAAGTTTTCTGGGCTTTTGATAGACATCACTTACCAGGCTAAGTCAGCTCTCTTCTCCTTTTAGTTTGCAGACTCTTCAAGGTACTCCCCACAGAGTCACTGTCAATGGCACCCTGAGGGATGGGAGGGGAGGCATAAAATTCCCAGGCACTTCCAGGTCTCTGAAGGGCAAGGCTGCCTGGTGCCAACAGGACCCTCCGAAGGGATGGGTGTTACTGGTGACAGCAACACAGGCAGGAGCAGGGGGTTGGAGGCACGCAGCTGTGAAAAGGATCCGAGGGCATCTGGGCAGAGAGAACACCCAGAGTATCTGTGCCAACCCCACACGATGTGTAATCTACCCTCTAGTTGTGATGGCTTTTCCTCAAGCTCTCTGAGTTTCCTAATGGATAAGTAGGGCATAAGGAACCTACTATAAGGATTAGTCTACTTTATCTGTGAACCAGTGAGACAAGAGACATGAATGACCCAACTTGAGCATCCACTGTGGGGTAGAGAGCGTTTTTTTCAAGAGCACTCATTGCAAATCCCACATGAGGTGGGCAGGGGGTGGATTTGACCCTGAGGACACCTATATCAGTGGGCTCCAGACCACCAGAGGGCAAAGGTTGGGGGCTGTGCATAGGAAAGGGGGGAATTACTTGGTATTTATCTACTAATAAGGAACTGGATAACAAAGGTGTTTAAAGCAGCTTTGGTTCGCAGTAGACAAAGCCTGGAGGTTCTGAAAGGGACAGAGATGCCCCTCAGTAGGTGCATGGATACATAAACTGCGGTACAGCCACACGACGGAATATTATTCAGGGTTGAAACAAAATGAGCTATCAAGCCGTGAAAAGACAAGGAGGAAACTTAAATGCCTATGACTAAGTAAAAGAAACCAGTCTGAAAACGCTCCACACTGTAGGATTCCAACTCCATGACACTGGGAAAAAGACTATGGAGATGGTAAGAAGATCAGTGGTTGCCACGGGTTTGGGGGGAGGGAGGGATGAACAGACAGGACACAGAGGATGTTTAGGGCAGTGGAACCGTTTTGTAGGAGGGACCACAGTGGTGGATACACGTCCTTATTTATTTGTCAAAACTCTTAGAAGACACCACTGAGAGTGAAACCTAATGTAAAATCTGGACTTCGGATGAGAAAGATGTGTCAGTGTAGGTTCATCCATTGAAGGTGTAGGTTCATCCAGTGTAGGTTCATCCATTGTAAGAAATGTACCCTCTGGTGGGGGTGTTAATAGTGGGGGAGGCTGTGCAAGTGTGGGGGCAGGGGGTATAGGGTAACTGTGTGCTTTCTGCTGAATTTTACTATGAACCTAAAACTGCCCTAAAAAACCCCCTCTTTTATACACACATACACATATATAGACACACACACGCACACATACATACACACACACACACACACAATAAACACGTAACATACACACAATACACACATATACACACACATAAACACAATAATACATACATAACACACACATACACACACATACATACATACACACAATACATACATACACATACACACATACCTACACACACATACACACATAAATGAAACTGAATGGAGGAGAAAAGGAGACATAGAAAGAGCAGCTTGCAAGATGGATGGGGTTGGAGACAGGGTGAGCTGGGGTGAATCTGTGTAGTGATGGGTGGCCCAGGGCACAGAGAACTTTTCCCTCTGAAGTGTTGGTGCTGAGGCCAACTTCCCTTTTCCCCAAACCTCAGCTACTCTAGTCAACATCTGGCTTCCCTGGGTGTGTCAGAGAGAAGGCTGGCTGGTAGAAACTGAGCAGGAGCTTGGGGTCCGGATCTGAGTTGAAAAGGTGCCTCGCGGAGGCCGTGTGCTAGGCAACAGAGTCTAACGTAGCCACGAGAGCAAAGCCTCTGGAGAACGTGAGGAACGTCTGATGAGGGCTGGAGGGTTTCAAGCCACTGTTACCAGCATCTCAAGGGGCATTGAGGTCCCCCATTGATTTCTATGTTTTAGACCTAAGAACACATTGAAAACCAGGTTTGCAAAAACCCCCATCAGCGTGAGGAACTTTGCGATGTGGCAGTGATCTTGTACCCCAAAAGGATTACTACTACAAGGGAATCAATCCACCCTCACTGATTCCTCCAAACTTCAAGGAAACAAGGTCAAGAGGGGCCCCAGTAAATTCAGCCCTTAGCAGAAACGTCTACAGCTTTCCTTGAGGTGGCCGGTTAGGCGGCCTGGCAGCGTTCTCTGGGTATCGTCCTTTCCAGAATCTGTGCCACCACGCCTGGAAAAGAACAAAAAAGCCATTGACAGAATATCTCACTTCTGTAACCCAGTCTCTTTTCTTCAGAGGTTGCAATTATATATTTCATATTTGGCCTTGACTATGTCTAGAATTGCATGGTGTGAGTTAGGAATTCTAAATTTATTTTGGTCCATATGGATAATCAATCGTCACAGCACCTTTACTGAAAAGTTCATTCTTCACCTATTAATTATAATGCTATCTTTATCCTACATCATGTTTCAACGTATATTTAGATCAGTTACTAGGTCCCCTACTGTGTGACATTAGACGATACACTGAACCACGCCTCCTTCTATGTCCCCTCAATAAAGCCGTTAGGGGATGCCTGGAAGGTGAGAGAAGATTACTAACAGATGGGCAGAAAGGATTTTGGAAAGAGCATGGATCCTTGTCCCCACATGCCCTACCTTGTGACCTTGAACAAGTTTGGCAGCTTCCCCCAGTTCCACGCAAACTAAAGAATGGACTGGCCCAGGAGGAGGTATTTCCATAATCGAGAGGCATCAGTTATCAGTTGTTCTAGTTAACACAGTACTGTTTGGGCAGGGGACAGTTCTAAAGGGGACATAGTCTTCCTGCCCGGGACCTTGTAGTGAAGGCTTCGCTCCAGGAGAGGGTCCACGCCTTGGTCGGACTGCTGCTACAAATGCCAAGTGCATCATACAGATGGTGGGCACGTACGTGTTTACGTCCTAGGACTTGTGATTTGTCTCATTTCACCAGTTCCTTCACTTGATATTTTGCCATGACACATCCACAATTATTCCAAACGGAGCTGTGACTCAAGCAGGACCCGGAGGAAAGGCAGCTGTCAGAGTATGGAGCTGCGGGGGCGGGGGATGGGTGGTAGCAGGCTTTTGATCTGTCTTGGAAAGCAGAGGCCAATTGAATTCTTTCAGTGAGCTGGAAAATTCAAAGAGCTCTTTTCTAAATTACCAGGATGTAACAAGAGCATTTTCCATAGTAAGTCTAGGAAGTTGGGAGAAGGCGCTTTCTTCTTAGCTGTTATGTTCATCTGTGTGTGTAGGATAGGCTTCGTAAGATGGACCTAAGACAGGATGAAAAATGCCTACCCTTCTACGTCCCTTCTGGAACCTAGAAACCAGTGAGGAAGGGCAGATCAAACACACGAAACGTTATTAAACGACGTGGCGTGGTATCTAAGTTCTAATTTACCAGATTATTCACCACGAGCGCTGCAAGGGCACTCTGTTGTTACCAGCTCCCAACACCGTCTTCGTCCCCGCCCGTGTTGGCCGTGTGCCACGCATGGTGCGTGTGTTTTTGAAACAATCAGAAACAGCACATGACGTACTTCTGGAATCAAGAAGGTAATCGTGCCCTGCTACCAGCAGATGTATACGTATGAAATAGGTAACTAGGCAGTGGTTGAAGACAGAGCATTCAGTTTGGAGAGAGGAAGCAAAGACAGCAGGCCCAGAAGGCCCGTGCTTTTATTGCAACTGAAAGAGCCTACATGTTTCGTGAAAGGCATTTTGAGACAAGCGGTGGCAACCAAGACGAGTGTGCGTAAGACAAGCACGACTGTTGTAGCTTCACTTCATTTCAGTTAACTTCTTAAATAATCATAAAAGGCGAGCCAACATTTACTGAGCGCTCTTTCTGTGAGTTCTTCCCCTCTGTGGGGACTCCCTGGCTAGTTTGACAAATGTAGGTAGGTGGGGTAACTTTTCCCCAAGGTTAAATATCAAGGCAGAAGAGGGTTGGCATAAATTTCTGTCTTTTGGGTACAAGACACCAGAAATGTTTATTTATTTATTGAGAGAGAGAGAGAGAGAGAGAGAGAGAGAAAGCATGTGCATGAGTAAGGGGAGGGGCAGGAGAGAGGAAGAGAGAGAATCTCAAGCAGGCACTGTGCTGTCAGCCCAAAGCCCGACTTGGGGCTCAATCTCATGAACTATGACATCATGACTTGAGCCGAAATCAAGAGTCGGACGTTTAACCGGTTGAGCCATCCAGGCACCTCAGAGGCTATATTTTAAAGGAATGAAGATTTACCAATCTTCACCATAATCTTTTATATGAATAAAAGCCCATGAGAGGGAGAACGTTCTTCTGGAGAATGGTTTCAGATCAGCTGTCTTGATGGAGGAGGGATTGGGACACCCAGGTCCCCTGAGTCACTGCTTGACAAGGACAGAAGTGCTTGAGAAACTCAGTTGTGGGTCTGTGTCTTCAAGCGTTCTTCTGTTTTCTAGACCTGAACCCATAAGGAAGTTGTCACTGGAAATATTTCAGTGTCACTCCCATATCTCCAACAGCAGGTGTTAAGAGATGTCTGGGAGTAGTTCCTAAGGTTAGGTCCATTCTGTTCCCTTTTGATGTTTTGGTGGAATCCAAATTCCAACGAAGCGGCCTCTGTCTGAAGTTAAGATGGTTCACTGATTCCAGAAGAAATTTTTTTCCATGTAGTCCTCTAGAATACGGCTCTTCATTTAGCCAGGCGAGTATCAGCAATCTTTCTTTCTTGGAGGAAGCATACAGGAGTCAAAATGAATTGGGGTCCCCTACTTTGTAAGTTGAAAATTTATCTGACTTCCACCTGTCCCCCTGACCCCCACCAAACCTTGTTCAACAACAAAGAAGAAAACCAAGCCTCGGAGAGATGGACAGACTTGCCCAGAGTTACATGGATAATGGCACGTTCCCGGATAAAGCCTGGGCGACATGACCTCTAGGTGTCCTGGGCATCAAAAAGTGTGCGTGCCACCTACCAGCATTCAAGTCCCCAGAATGCAAATAAAATGCAATGCAAAACCAGAAAACAAGCATGAAGAAGTGAGACAAAATTCTTATTTTTTGCCCTGTGATAAGTGATTCTTTGTTGTTGTTGTTGTTGTTGTTGTTTTGAGATTTCAACTATCAAACTTGTAACATTCTTTGATTTTGCTTTGCAAATGCATTTAGCTAACACAGGAACTGCTGGGCACCAACTAAAATCCAAGTCTTTTGTCTCCTAGTCTATGACTTTTCCTACTGCGACCCACTGTCTTCTCGCCCTCCGCAGCTGGCACACCCTTCACTATTCCTGGTCACGGTGCTGGTGCTGACGGCAAGGGTTATCCCACTGCATTTCCGGCAAAGGTGGCTGGGCTGCCTTTCCCTCCAAAACTGCCGTACAGAAAAGCAGGCTTCCTCCAGGCAGTCCTCCCAGATTTCAGGGGACTGTCCCTTTAAAAAAATGTTTAAGTTTATTTATGTATTTTGAGAGAGAGCACACAGGAGCAGAAGAGAGAGAGAGAGAGAGAGAGAGAGAGAGAGAGAGAGAGAGAGAATTCCAGTTAGGCTACACACTGTGACAGTGCAGAGCCTGATGTAGGGTTTGAACTCACAAACCACAAGATCATGACATGAGCTGAAATCGAGAGTCAGTCACTTAACTGACCGAGCTACTCAGGCACCCCTAAATGTTTTGAAAATTCAACACCACTTTTCTCTCCTGCTAAAGCCAACTAGACATGGGGAGAGTTTGACCAGGGGCAGGTGCTAGGACCCTCCGGGTCTGCAAGAGAGGCTGGGCCACAGTCTGTGGGGGCAGAGAAAAGATGATCCACCCAAACCCTCAATGTTGTTAAGCAACTACAGAAAGCAGGCTAAAGGAAGCTTGAAGTCCAGACTTCTGACAGGATGTCACCCTTTGAAGATCCTTTCAAGTACAAAGTACAGGGGCTCAAATGATTCTGACACAGGCGAGGAAATAACTATCTACAAACACCCACATCAGGCAGAGCCGTGCACATGAGGCGTCCAGCAGAGTGAGTATTTCAAGGCTTAAGGTCTTCTATCCCCCACCTCCAACCTCAAAGCACTGAACCATGAAAATCCAAATAAATAAAGCCACTGTAGCTTGTGTGCGACTTCCAGAATACTCTTGTCACTAGGTCACGCAAGAAAACCCTATGCCAGCCCCGCAAATGTGGTCTAACGAAGTCATCGCTGACTGTTTGTCACTAGAGAACCCAGTGAAGGTTTATGACTCCTTCTCCGCCCTTTACCTGGAGGGCTGGTGGGGCATGGGACCCCAAGTGCTGGGATCTGCAGTGCTTTCCAAGCAATTAGTGATAGCCGTTGAGTCTGACAGTTACACACAAGGCTCAAAGTTGGGCAGGTCACTAACCTGGATGACCTTGGGCAAGATGCATAACTTTTCTTAAACTCGGTTTCCTCATGTGGGATATGGGGACAATAAGAGTGCCCACCTCGCAGGGTGGAGGTCAGAAGGGAATCTAAGGCAGGAGGGCACACACATGAGACCTCGAATGCTTCCTGCTTAAATGTTGGCTGCTATTCTCTGCCTTCTTCCCTCCAACTCAAAGGATATTGATTCAATCAGTGTCAGCACGATGATTTAACAACCTATCGATCCCGTCAAGTCAGTAAAAACAATCAGTCATGCTGGTTGCTTGACATCTCGTGGATGAAAATTGACCTTGTCCCGCTCACATTTCGAGTTATGATGTCATCTAGCCACGGTTTTCACATCTATGGTTTTGGCTGACATCAGATGGAATAATTCATCTGACAGCACTTTGTGGGTGGTCCGGGAGGTTGGACAGGGGAGCGTGCAGGTGCAGTGCCTAGAGAGGACCCACGGAAGAAGCGGTCCAGCTGAGCCGGTGTGTTTGGTAAGACCCCCCCATCCCCACCCGATTCTACATGCATCTTCCCAGACTGCAGGGTCAAGGCCTCAGAGGCCAGGCTGCTAATGAAGTCAGAGTGTATTTTCCTCGTAAATAGAGCGTCGAATGCTTGGTTTCTGCTGCAGATGGCCAGACTGCACTACTTTTAGACAAGTCTCTGTGCAGCACGTGAAAATGTGGGGAGAATGGAAGGAAATCTGTGATTTTAATAAAGCCTTGGTACACCAAAACCCCCTCTCAGGGAGGTTTAGGAGAGCTATGCCCTAGGCCGGTCACCAGAGGGCAAGACGCAAAGGAGGGCAAGATACAAAAGGTCTGAATCCTTACATACTTAGGAAGAACTTTGGGATGAGAATGGATTATATGATGAGAAATAATTTTCTGGGTTTCAGAATTTCATGAGTGTTCATGCAAAATGTTAACCCAGTGGGCTGGGCTTGAGCATCATACATATGCTGACTTAGAATCTGGCTTGGTCATTTGCAGCTCCGTGGCTCTGAGCAAGGGAATTATTCGCTGAGCCTTAGTTTCCACATCCATTAAGTGAGATCGTGGTACCTGCCTCAAGGAATTATTGTCAAGTTTCCAAATGAGTTGAGGCTACCTCAGACCTCTCTCCAATATAGTTATAGCCCAAACAATAAATACAGGTAGAAATGTTTAAAACGACCATAACATACCTTAATATGACTTGGGGCACCTGTTGAATATATTAGGGACACCGGAGGATGGAAAATAGTGCAGTCATTAAGGGTCAGAATGGGGTTTATCTGTATAGAGGGACACAAAAAGGATGCTCATAATATAGAAACTGAAAGAAAAGCAGGTTACAAAAGAATGTGACCTCTTTGCTCTGACCACTAGGCTCAAGACCTTTACGTACAATGAACCACATATTACAGTAGTGTTCCATCGTTGTCCCCCCCCCTCACGTTGTTATCCCCGCATTTTACAGATGAGAAAACTCAGAACAGTCAAGATTAAGTAATAACCCCCGACGCACGCGAGTAGCAAGTGACGAAGTGGAGCTCTGTACCACGGTCCCTCTGATTCTCAGCCCTTGCCTTCTGTGCCTTTCCACGAGCCCTGAGGTGAAGATGGGGAACAGAAGATGGTAAGTGAGACTGCAGATGAAAGTCTACAGAAACAAGAAGACAGGACCGCCTGAAAGTAGGAGTTCTAGGAAAATGTAAGGCTTTTCTCTCTTACGTTTCTGTTGCAGCCATTGTCCACGGAGAAGCCGATGGATGGCTATGCAGATGGAGTGATGGAGTTCTCTCAAGTCAAGAGGATATTTTTCTTCCCGTCTTCCCTTTAAGCAGATTATGCAAACAGGTGACCAAACCAAGGGCCTAACCAAATTCAGCCCTCGGTTCTTTCCTACTTCTCTTTGTCTACCCTCCGTCAGGCCCTTGCAATTTTTGTCAGTCTGTCTCTGTGACTTGAATCAGCTCCTTTCCAGACTCCACTTGCGAATCCCAGGGCACCTGTCACATGGTCATGGAGTGCTAAAGAGTGCATGTAAATAACACACCGGAATCTGCAGCAGTTTTCGATCCCCCCAGAGTCTCTAGAAAGAAAAAATTCCTTTTGACCATGTACATCTGGACCCCACGGGGGCCGAAGGAATGATGCCCATAGTTCAGACCTATCCGGTGTGAAATGCAACTAAAGAAATAATGTAGCCCCAGGACTGAACTGGACTCGGTCCTTAGCTTGCCCCAGTTTAGCTTGAGTAAGGGGACCGGGCCCACAGCAGTGATTGTTCCCCTTGGGGGTGGGGGTCAGTGCCACACCCTCCCCCTCCTAAGGGGAGAACGCCAATACTCGTCAGCATCGCCATCCAACTGCCCCTCTCACAACGGCACCTCTGGCGGTGGCCCAGTGTGGTCGCCCGTTTGCAGCGACGCTGACTGCGGTCTGCTATAATCACCAGAGGAATCTGGTGCTGGCGAGAGATCCTAGAGGGGAGGAACAGGAGGAGCAGAGTGGAAAGCGGGGCATCTGGGAACCCTGCTCTGTTACCTCATGGCCATCCGAGCAGTTTTCAACCCCAGGTCCTAGCTGAGAATCACCCTGGCCTGCTGCAGAAAGCTGTGGATAAAGAGCCTGGGACCCAGCAGGGGGGTGAGAAAGGAAAGACACTTTAACAACGCCATGCAGGCTGTGCCTGTGTCTACGCAACAGGGAATATGCGGGGTCACCTAATGATTTGGGCAGTGGGGCTTCAGAAGGGGCTGCAGTTCTGCCCCACGCCTTTCACTGACTCAGTACAAGAAAGTTCACCCAAGAGAAATGTTGCAGATTAGGTCAGTTGTCAATAAAGAGATGGGGGCGCCTCGGTGGCTCAGTCAGTGGAGCGTCCAGCTTCAGTTCGGGTCACGATCTCACAGTCCGTGGGTTGGAGCCCTGTGGTGGGCTCTGTGCTGACAGCTCGGAGCCTGGAGCCTGCTTCGGATTTTGTGTCTCCCTGTCTTGTGCCTCCCCCGCTTGTTCTATCTCTGTCTCAAAAATAAATTAAAAAAAACATTAACAATAAAAAAAAAAAGGAGAGATAAAGATGATCAGATAAATGAGCTGTGCTGCTAGGAGGTCAGGCCAGGATGGGTGATTATCCGGGAGTGCTTACAGGCTCATTTGCTTTCCTTTCATGTTTCGGGGGTTGGGGGAGGGGGGAGGCGTTTAGCCCAGTAGACTATACAGAAAGTGACAAGCATCACAGAGACTCTCTGAGGTGAACAGAGAAAGTGACTTCAATTCCAAGGGGGGGGGGAAGCTGAGAGACTGGCTCTCTTCCTGTCTTAACTCTTTGATGTAAACCTATATCCGATTAGAACTCAAACTCTTTCTTCTTCCAGGCAGGTGGGAGGGAAAGGACCTTTAATTGTTAACAAACTGAGGAGACCGACGGAGGCCCGCGGTGCATAAACCCTTGAATTTAATGATGGATATTCGCTGTCATGGGAAGACGCTTCTGAGTTTTTCCTTGGGCATTTTTGTTTTCAGGTCGAATTTGTTTCCCACCACCTTAAGAAAAGAAACCTTAAAACCACGCAGGCTCCTGGTTTGAGACATCCTCAATTGCTAATTTAACTTACAGAGTTGGAAACTAACCCAGCAAAAGCCTGGGGTTCTCTACTAATCCTAATTGTTGATAGAGAACCAGTAAGCAGCAACGAGGCAGGAAGCTGTGGATGGGCTGTGACATCCCAGGGGGATATCACCTCCTCTGCCAAATATTTAGAGCAAAAACCAGCCATCGATTGCAGTGTGATGTAACCACGTTCGAAGAGCTTTGGACAGATGGCCGAGATGTCTCTGTGTACGTCGTAACCCTCACCCTGCCAAATATATTTATTCGCTATCAGACTAAACATATTGAGGAAAATATTCATTTTCTTCTTTCTCTCCAAGACGCTTTTTTTACCCCTGTTTGTCCTGAGTTTTAGTGACAAGAACCGCAACGATGAAAAGTCCTCAAAAGTAGCTTTTAAACCTACCACTACACCCTATAACCCAACCAATATGAAGCAAGAGGGCACCAGAGCATTGTGAACCATGACAAGATAATCTCAGAAACAGATCCTGCTCAAGCTCAAAGTCAATACAGATGGAGATTTTAAAAATAAAGTGGTCTGGGAAGTAGAATGATCTTAGTTACCCAACTCCAAAGCAAAAGGCATGCTCTGGCCCAAATTTTAAAAATAGAGAACGGTCCAAGAATAATAACAATCTCTTGCTGGGAAAGACTTTTTGTCTTGCCTCGGTCAGAAAAAAATAGAATGTAAAGCTTTTCTCAGTCTCTCCAGCCCCACAGTGGGGGCCCTGGGTCTTTACCAGCCCATCCCTGAACCATGATTGGGTGTGAATGGTTGTGAGTAAATTATGCCAGGAGGGGACTCTGGGTAGGTGGACACCCTGATGCAGTAGAGGGTAGATCAAAGTCAAGGGCACAGGGATGGGTTAAAACCATGTGAATAGGATCCTTTCCAGAACTACTTACTTGAACAACCTGCTGTGTTTTGGCGATCCGTCTTTCCATTCCCGCCGAGGGCCATTGTCTCCTTATCCATCCATGAGGTCTGACTTATCCTACAAAACTCAGCTCAGTGAGGGCTTTCTCTGGGATTCCCTCCTTTTTTCCTGGTTGAATCAACAACCACTCTTTCCTTTGTGCATCCCGCCTCTGTGTCAGCCTCTGTCTCCTGGGGTGGAATTCATGTAGACTCATTGTCTTGCACCCTCGCCTGTGAGTTCTTTGAGTGCAGAGACCTTTTCCTTATTGTGTGTGTGTCCCACAGAATGTCAAACACAGTGAGTGTTTACTGAATTGGATTGGATTAGAATGGAGTTGAATTGAGGACTAATCCCCCTTTTCAGTGGCTTCCATAAAAGAAATGCTACAGTGGGATGTTGATGATGAAGTCGTTTACCTGAGTTGGGTCAGGGAGTGAGATGTCTTCTGGCTACCTGTAAAACCTTAAACTAAAGTGACTTCTCTCCTTTCAACCAACTGAGACATCATATGACCATATATCCCAAACTGGCAGGTGATGGTTCAAAAGTGACTGGAAATAAGGCCCATAGACATTTCAAGGTCAAACCCTTGATAAATGTGTGATTCAATTAATAGTATGTTAAAGATTTTGTTTTTAACTTTATCCATACCTCGTAAGGAGCTTGGTGAGGAATCTCAGAGGTATTTTAAAAGTTCTAGCTAGTTGCACAAAGTACCCTTTTCCTTCCTAATGATCTTTCCTTCAATGAAATTGAAATTGGTTAAAGAGAAGATCTCATTCTATTTCATGCCTGACCTCTCTGGGGGCTGTTGGAAATGTTATGGTTTGAAAGGCTGTGGAACATGGGGACAGTTCAGCATTCAGACAATGGAGCCAGGCTGACCTGGGTTCAAATCCTGTATCTGCCACAGAAAAGTAAAGAATTTAACCTTTCTGTTTCTTTCTTCATAAGATGCAAGTACATGGAATAAATCGTTTAGCCCAGGGCCCAGCATGTTGTAAGACTTTAATACTCGGTCATTATTGTGACTACTATCTACTATGAGATATTCCAATCCAAGCTGATGAGCTCAGGTAATTTGCTGAGCATTTTTATTCATCACCACCTCCTGAGTAAACTCTTATCCTTTTGACTCCTGATGTAATACTTGCATTCCATAAATAATGCAATTTGGACTTAGCATCTTCTTTACCGGGCCAGGGATTTTCTTCACCATCTTGAATTTGATGATGACATTTAATAGGGAGACAATTAGAGAAGACCAGTTGTTTCATAAAGGGATTGAAGAGTTATCATTTGAAAAGATTTAATTTATGCCTTGCCTCGCCATGGCATTAACTCAACACTCAATACACACAGCAAAGCAGGTTCAGAATGAGGTGACCAGATGCCAAAGACACAAGAATCCTTCTACATGTCAAGGTCTCCCCACATAGGTCATTCTGCCTTGTGTTAAGCCAGTTACAATAAAGTTAGGGAATCTCTCTGCTGATAATATGTAGCAAACATGTATTTTTATACAATAAAGTCTAGAGAGAACATTCAAGAAGATGGAAACAAATAGCTAAATTCCAGAAAGACTTCACCAGAAATGAAAAGGTGCGTGGTTAGTGCAAGTGCCTGGTTTTGGGTAATTATTTTAAAAAGTAGATTATGCTTACTCTGTGCCTGACCCAGACGTGACACAATATGAGGTAAACGGGAGACGTGATGGGGCAGCTGCTGTCTAAATAACACCATGAAATCACTGTAAATATCTACAAAACCCAGTACATATGGGAAAGCTTGATTACTGACAAGATTTAGCTACCATCAAGGTTATCTAGTGAATCAAAATTATTAACTAGTGTCCCAAATAACATCAGGAAAAATATATTCTCCAAATAACCAGATAATGTCCTCATCGGCTAAATAGATAATGCCAGTACAAATACTGTACTTGTTTGAGTATCTAGTTTCATTTCTTTTGGGTGTATACGCAGGAGTGGAATAGTGGGGTCAGATGGTAACTGGATGTTTAACTTTTGGAGAAACCACCAAACTGTTCCCATTAGCCAGGTAAATACACAATTTTGTTGTGTAAAATTTGTTGTTTCCTGCCTATGCCCTAATTTCTCCTTCATTTCTGAAAGGTAGTTTTGCTGTATATAAAATTATTGATTGACAGGGTTATTTGTTTCTTTCAGCACTTTAAGTATATCTTATGACCTCCAGGGCTTCTGATGAGAAATCAGCTGTCAATAAGCTGACCTTATTGAGGGTCCCTTGTAAATGGTGATCCCTTCTCTCTTGCCTCGAAATTCTCTCTTTGTGTATAGGTTCCAGTATGATCATAACATATATTGATAGAGTTCTCTTTGAGTTTATTCATCTTAGAATTTCTTGAGCTTCTTGTATTTGTACATAGATTCAGTCTATTATCAAATTTGGCAAGGTTTCAGTCATTATTTCTTCAAATATTCTTTCTGCTCCTTTTCTCTCTTTTCTTTTTGAGACTCTTATAATGCGTCGATGGTGTCCTATCGATCCTTATGTTCTTTTCACTTTTCCTTATCCATTTTTTTTTTCTTTCTATTGCTACCCTGGATAATTTCAATTGTCTTGGCTTTAAGTTCACTGAAATCTTTCTTCTGTCTGCTCTAATTTGTTCTTGAAATCTGTGGTCATTAATTTTATGTGTCATCTTGACTGGGCCAAGATATGCCCACATATCCACTCAGACATTATTTCTGGGTCTATCTGTGAGAGTGTTTCTGGAAGACATTAGCATTTGAATTGATGAGCTGAATAAAGCAGATGATTCTTCCCAGTGTGGGTTGGCATCATCTAATCTATTAAAAGTCTGAATAGAACAAAAAGGCGGGAAAGTTTGATTTGCTCTTTCCTTGACTGTTGAGCTGGTACAGCAATATTTCTTCTCCCTTTGGTGCCCCTAATTCTCAATCCTGGAATCTATACTCTCTGTTCTCTAGCTCTCAGGCCTTGAACTGTACCACCAGCTTTTCTCGTTCTCCAACTTGTACACTGGAGATTGTGAGACTTCTCAGCCTCTCTCCTTTTCTAGAGAACGCTGACTAATTAAAAAAAAAAACCTCTAGTTTATTTTACTTGTCAGTTCCCTTTTAAAATTTCTATGCCTTTATTGATATCCTCATTTTGTTTGTATATTGTTTTTCTGATTTCCTTTAGTTCTTAGTCCATGATTTTCTATAGCTCCTTGAAAATAATTAAGACACTTGACTTAAAGTCTTTGTATAGTAAGTCCAATGATTGTGCTTCCCCAAAGATTGTTTCTGTCAATTTGTTTTTCATTTTTTTTAAAAGTTTACTTATTTATTTTGAGGGAGAGAGAGCATGAATGTGGGAAGAGCAGAGAGAGAGAGAGGGAGAGAGAGAGAGAATCCCAAGTAGGCTCCCTGCTCAGTGTGCAGTCTGACATGGGCTTGATCCCAAGACCATGAGATCATGACCTGAACCGAAACTAAGAGTTAGACACTTAACTGGCCAAGCCACCCAGGCACCCCAATTTTTTTTCTTGTGAATGGGCTAGGTTTTTCTGTTTCTTTGTATGCTTTATAATTTTTTGCTGAAACCTGAATATTTGAGTATATGATATTGTAACCCTTGAATCCAGAACCTCTCCCTTCCTCGGGATTTGCTCTTTTTGATTATTGGAGGCTATAGCCATTTGTTTCTTTAGTGAGTCTTTCAAGCTGTTTTTACAAAGGTATATTCTCTGTTGTGTGCGGTCCCAGAAAATTCTGTTCCTTTAGCTAGAGTTCAGCTAGGGTTTTTATGGAGATTTTCCTGAATACCAGGAGCTAAAGCAAAACCAACCCCCCAAATCAAAACTTTAACAAAACAAAAATTAAATTAAGACAAAACTCCCATTCCACCTCTCCTGGTCTTGCAGATGGATGGCTGTGTGCTGATATACCCTTTTGACACTTACCCATATGCTTTTAAAACTCTGCCTCAGTCTTCATTTTCTGTGTTCACGGAGCAGAGATATCAACTAAAGTTGAAAGCTTAGGATTGCTTTATGTCTTTTCCGAGCAAACATCCTATCTTAAGCTTGAAACATTTACTGAGCTGGGGAGAGGGTAGAGCAAGGACCAAAAAAATACCACAAAGCTTTCCTACCATTTAAACTTGCCTTTTGTTATTCAGCATTCACTTGGTTCAATAAAAACTTTGACTATTTTCCAGAGTTCTGTCCAAGTTCGTTCTGGCAGCTATGCTTGCTTTCCACTGTTTCTGTGGAGGGATGCACGCTTGGAACCACCTACTCTCCCATTTTGCTGACATCACTCTGCGATGTTTTCCTTGATAAAATTTTTCTCTGTTCTATGTGTCAATACTGATGGGCTCATATTGCCAAGTATATTTTATATTATCTACGGTAACTTACCCATGCGATTGCCTTAATGCTTGAAAAGAATTCTACCAACAAACTAAAAGAGTGAACTGTGAAATAATTTGCTTTATTTATATGTTCAACTTTGCTCTACAAACAAACAAGCAAACAAACAAACAAACAAACAAAAACCAAACACAAATGAAACCAGGAGAATAAAAGAATTTAAACAAGAACACAGCTTCTGATAGCTGTTTTGATATGGAAGACTATGAAAAACTCAAGCAATGATAAATACTTGCTAATGAACTTAGAATCCAGAGCCACAGGACTTCATGCCAATTCTTCCTGTACTCAGCTGGGCAATCTGAGGCATATCCCAGTGACTTCTCTCCGGCTATTTCCTCATTTGGCAAATGAATGGAATGGAACTCATTGGTGGTTTCCAAACTGACTTCCAAGGAGTTTGGAAGAAGTTTATGGGAAGAAGGGAGAACTGGAGGAAGTTTCAGGCACTCTATGCCAATCTGAGATACTTCTACTTTAAAAGTCTTACATATTTGAGTCCCATATAAGATTTTATTTGACAATATGATGCTGCAAGTTTAAACGTTTGAAACCATCAAATTAGATATTAGATATAAAAAAATATTTCCTGTACCTTCTACCAGGAGCACAGCCCAACTTAGGAGAGCATGAGGAATTAGGAGACGAAGATTCTAGGCTGAGTTTGCATCCCTGAGTTTTGGATAATGTTTATCGTCATCTGTGTCTTCTTTTTGTCCATCAACAAAAAAAGAGCTACTTCCTGGAGCTAGAGAGCAAATACTAGAAGAAAATAGATGTAAAGCACCTTGAGAAGTTAAAAGTGTTAGGCAAATGTAAGATATTACCAATTGTTGGTAAAGTCCTCGATTGTCCTAACCTCAATATGTCCTAGATCTTGAAAAACTGGAAACAAGAAATAAGTTCTCATAGTCCGAGAATGAATCAGTACAATACAGCACATCAACCTAGCTTTGCTGTATCATTGCCCAGCAATCTTCCTTTTTTTTTTTCCCCTTTGAAGTTTTTCTTTAAATTCTAGGTACTTAACAAGGAGTGTGAGATTAGCTTCACGTGTATAATTTAGCGATTCGTTACTTATATGTAACACCCAGTGCTCATCACAAGTGCCCTCCTTAATGCCCATCACCCATTTAACCCATTTCCTTG
Source organism: Panthera onca (assembly GCF_046562875.1). Lineage (NCBI taxonomy): Eukaryota > Metazoa > Chordata > Mammalia > Carnivora > Felidae > Panthera > Panthera onca. The sequence continues at coordinate 72,647,458 of NC_138349.1, forward strand.
CCCATCTCCCTTGCCCAGCAGTCTTCCTTTACCATGTTGGCCCACGTGGTTTACCCATTTCGGTTGTTTGAGAGCATGTCCATAGGCAAGGGAAGAAAGAAAGAAGAAAGAGCAAAATAGAAACCTTGATGTGGATGTATATCATGCCATCTTTCATGCTGGGACTCTTGCTGATATCTTGGGCCAAGCTGGCTCATGTCTGGTCTTGACTCTCATTCCCTTTCCATCTTGACTAATCATTCCCTGAGCTTTCTGATCTTACTTTAGACCTTACAGCCAGACTGCTGACCACTGCTGATCATCAGCTAAACATCCCCACGAGAGCCTTAAAACCACCTACTCTCTCCCATCCTCCCCTGGTTGAGCTATTTTGGGGCTTGGTAGCACACTTTGTTGTTTTTTTTTTTAATTTTTTTTTTAATGTTCAATTATTGTCGAGAGAGAGACAGGCAGAGACAGAGGGTGAGTGGGGGAGGGGCAGAGAGAGAGGGAGTACGCAGAATCCGAAGCAGGCTCCGGGCTCTGAGCTGTCAGCACGGAGCCCGACACGGGGCTCGAACTCACAAACCGCGAGGTTATGACCTGGGCCGAAGTCGGATGTTTAAACAGACTGAGCCACCCGGGCGCACCTTGGGAGCACACTTTCTAATTGCATTTACAATCATATAAATAGAGTAATCAACTCATTCTGATTTGCCTGAAACTTTCACAGTTTTAAAACTGGAAATCCTGTGCCCTAGGAACCTCTGCAGTCCCAGGAAAAACAGGGAAGTTGGTCACCTCCCCCTACTTGTAAAGATATTAAAAGAAAACTATTTTTAAAATTTTTTTAAATGTTTATTTATTTTTGAGAGAGAGAGAGAGAGAGAGAGAGAGGCAGAGAGAGAGAGAGAGAGAGAGAGAGAAAGCTGGGGAGAGACAGAGAGAGAGAAGGAGACACAGAATCTGAAGCAGGCTCCAGGCTCTGAGCTGTCAGCACGGAGCCCAGTGTGGGGCTCGAACCCATGAACTGTGAGATCATGACCTGAGCCAAAGTCAGAGGCTTAACAAACTGAGCCACCTAGGTGCCCCCTCCCCCCTAAACAAAAACCTATTAAAAAGAGAGATAGAGATCCATAGATCAAAAGCTTCTGGCCCTTGTTATGAAGATGCTCTTTAATATAAGCTCTCTGGCTGGATCTAATTCATGTAGACATATATGCCAAAAAAGTTATCAATTCACTCCAGATATTATTATGCCCACTTCACTGAGTGGCCAGGAGTTAAAATAGTCCCTGCTGTATATAGTTGCAAGAACTAGGTCATGCAAATGTTACAGGGGACATAGAGAATGGAAAAGAAAGGATTTTTCCTGAAAGGAGAAAGGATGGAAAGACAGACATTAGCGACACGGTTGTGGATAAGTCGGAGGCAATGCCGTGGGCGCCAAACGTTTGTAGAACTTCAAACCCTATGGGCACTGCATCCGGGCATAAGTTTCTGTAAGAAACAATACTATTAGTAACTTGTTCATGGTTTGTGCCACTCTTTCATGAAACTTCGGAGTTTAACAAACTCATTTGTTTTTCTCTCTCGCTTTTCTACAAACTTCGGAGACCTAACAGCCTGCTCCCAGTAGACAGAATCTTGCCGAGATTCCGTGGGCGAAGACATGACCCGGACCACGCCTTTGGAGAGAAATTCGACAGGCTTTCCGTCAATTTCACAGCGTGCATCATTTCTGACCCAGCACACTCGAGGTCTGTGAATATGCCAGAGTTACCCCGGCATATCTGCCTGTGCGACACATGGAAAGATGTTCCTTGCAGAATCAGCGGAGGACTGTCTGAATAAATGTGGTAATTCATCTGCTGGAATACAGTATCATCATCAAAAGCTGCGGAAAGAGATGAGATAGACGGGTAGGTCTTTAACAACTAAACAAGCTGCAGAATACTGCCAGCAGCATGAGACCATTTATGTGAAAGCTTAAAGCACAACGCTCATCTTGTTCAAGGAATCATGTGTATGTGATGCAAAGGAATAAAAACTGGGCTAGAAAGACACCAAACAGTGGTTAGCTTTAGGAAGAAGGGAGGTGACCGGCCTGGAAGAGGAGACAGAAGAATCTGTAGTTTTACTTGCCAATGTTTTATTTCTTCTGTTTTTGTTTTTTTAACGAAAACCAAACATGGGACCTAATAACAACTACTCTAGGAAGGGGCCACTTCTCTGTGTGTTTCAGGATTTTCTGCACTTTCCCCCAATTTTTGGGGTTTTCAAAATGTGAGAAATGTGAGGAAGAAAGCACAGCAAAAGCAGGGGGAGGAAGAAGGGAAGGAGGCAGCTCTGTAGCGCGTCTGGTGCATTTGAAAATCGAACTAAGAGCCATGGCGACTATCACAAGGGCGTCCAAATGGACTGAAAAACGTCCAAAGCAGCAATAGGGAACCAAACAATGAATTCATCTAAACATATTTGAAAATAATGATATACCTTTTTAGTATTAAAAATAAAAGCCTTTGGGGAGCCTGGGTGGTTTAGTCGGTTAAGCGTCAGACTCTTGGTTTCAGTTCAGGTCATGAGCTCGTGGTTCATGAGTTCCAGCCCCACATCAGGCTCAGCGCTGACATTGTGGAGCCTGCTGGGGATTCTGTCTCCTTCTCCCTCTGCCCCTCGTACTGTCTCTCTCTAAATAAATAAGTCAACTAAAAAAAAAAAAAAGTTGGAATATTTTGCTTAGGAGCCCAGGACCATTAAGAGAAGGCTACACGCCATCAGTAAAAGGGTTCCTGCAGCAGAGACAGAACCCCCCTCACAGGGTTGGACGTTGATGTGCCCTGGGCCCCTTTTGGGTGCTGGGCCTTGATTACTGGCCCTGGTTTTGTTGTTGTTGTTTGTTTGTTTGTTTTTGTTGTTTGTTTTGTTTTGGTTTTGGATTTTTGCCATTGTTGGCTGTGTGGAAGTCCAGATTTTAAACCTAAGGTACATCGAGACTACGCTCGACTCTTGTGGAAACACTCAGGGACATATTTTGGCTGATATTTATTCTAAAATATAGTGTATTAATTAAAAAATGAGGTATAGCAAGGCCAATGAATCAGGAAATAATTGCCATTGAAAAGATTGGGGACATCCGGGTGGCTCAGTTGGTTAAGCGTCCAACTCTTGATTTCAGCTCAGGTCACGAGCTCCTGGTTCGTGAGATCGAGCCCCACATCCGGCTCTGGGCTGAGGGTGGTGCTTGCTTAAAATTCTTTCTCTCTCTCTCCCTTTCTCTCTGCCCCTCTCTCGCTCACTCAGGCTCTCTCTCTCCCAAGAAACACACTTTAAAAAAGTAAAAAAGAAAAGATAGTTTGTTACGGTTCCTAGGTGGATGGGGCATGCGACACCAGGCCCTCGGGGCACACAGGGAGGTGCCAGGGGCAGACAGCAGGCAGCGGGAGCCGGAGTAAAATGTGGGCAAGGGCCCACATTGTGGTTTCCATGGGAAGGAACAAGGAAGACAGGTGTAGAGGCTCAAAATTGGTTGCGTTGGATAATTTCTGCAGACTCTGGGCGTAAGGCCACCGCTTGATTGCCTGGAGCCTGGCTCTGGGCGATTAGGGTAGGGGAGTTATGGCCCGGAGTGAGAGCCCCATAGCGAATGGAGGTGGGGTGTGGACCACAAATTGGTAGCTTGTATTTGAAACCCTTGCTCCCAGGTCAGCTGTTTACCCTCCTAGGAACCGGCTAACCCCGGGTGGGGCAGTCTCAACAGAGCCTACACGGCCCCGGATGCCGGAACACCTAATACAACACGCTTCTGAGATGCAAATGCCATCTGGAACTAAAAACTTAAGAGAAACAGATCACCATTCAGAAGGCCCCTCCGTCGTGCTGGCCGGGGGCCTGAGCATCCACACAGAGCCAGTTTCCAGGCGTTGGGGTCACACTGCCCCACAGCATCAGTCGCCGCTGACTGCCCCGCGGGGTGAGCTCTCTGGAGGTCAGCTTCTGAAAGGCCCAGCATGACGGAGCCTTCCTCCCCCTGTTCAGCCAGACCCCATGCCCGGTGGCTGGCAAGCGTCTGTGGGGCACGCAGGAGGCCTCGTGAGCCGAGCTGTGCTACCAGCGCTGACTGAAATCCCTTCCCATTATCCTGGGAGAAAGAGGAGGGTGGGAGGCAGGCGTCTGACTTGCTGTGCCAGCAACTTAGATTAGTCACACTCTCCCTCCGAGGAACTTAACCCTAATTACTGTCACCGGGGTTGCCATGCTGGGCCTTCAGACCCACCCCTCTCCCTCTCGTGTGGGCTCTTGCCTCCCCAACCTGCCATTTTCAGCTATTGCCATTGAGAGCCGTGTCTCGTCATCATGATGTGATCACTGACTGCACGGAAGTGCCGCCATATTTATTTCCTTGGGCTGGCCCCGTGGGCCAGTCGGGCTGTTGTTCCTCCGAGGGCCACTTGGGCTGTTGTTCCTCCGTCTCCTGGTGAGCCCAAGTCTCCTGATGAAAGCAGGGAAGCAAGACCCACACCCAAGCACATGCACGCACAGGACACTGAAGGGTGTAAGAAAACAAACACTTCTCCCTTCCTGCAAAGATGTAGCTGAAGCCTTCACTTTGGGAGAACCAGAGAGAGTGAGCCGCATCTGTGAAGGACCCGCATAGGGACAGAAGGTATTCCACGTACTGTGTGACCTCCTCAGCGGACTTTGCTGACCACGCAGGGCCCCGCTGCCCAACCATCCTCATGAGATGTACGTAAAACCTTGGATTGGGAGTAACTTGTTCTGTCAGTGTTCTGCAAGCTGAGCAAACATTTCTAATACATTTTAGCTTGATAAACGAGTGATGTCTTGTAATACGAGTGCTACGTGACACCGAACAACACATGATCACAACTGACCAACGGTTCTTGACATTCGCTTTGACACACAAGTGTTTTGCATTCAAAGCGTGTTTCCGGAACGAATTATGTTCGCAAGCCAAGGTTTCACTGTGATGTGCTTTCTTTGCAGATTATGGTTCCCCCAAAGACTGTTACTCTGGAGATAAAGAGGACCTACCTGCCTGTTTTATTTTATTTGATTTCTTCTTTCTGTCTTAAAGAGTGCCTTGATCCATCCATGATGTATATAAAAACATAAGCCTATGAGTCCATTTTCATAATCGCCTGTAACCGATTACTGGTGAAAATGTTAGCTGCTCCGAAATGGAGACAAAATGAGATGGGTATAAAAGTGGGCAGCGCCTGCCTATTTCTTGGTCATTTCACTGCCGTGTCGATGAGTCCGTTGCCACCAAAAATCCGCTGGCTGGGCAGAGTTCTTTTCTTTTCAGCACTTGGCTTGTAGGAGCGCTGCCACAGAAGCCCGAGTCCTGTTGCCTGTATTCTGCCCCCATTCCCCTCTCCTGCCTCTGCTCTGTGTGCAAGGGCCACTGTCTTTGGGACTACTTTGCAAAGTCATCGTTTGGCAGGCTCCTATCCAGCAGTTTTGTCTGCTTTCTGCCTACCTCAGGCTGGCCAACACTGGTGGACCTTGAAAACCATTTTCAGTGTTATTTCCAGATTTCTTTTGGATCCATGGATCTAAATAAATACTTGTCATTTCACCAGGAAGTTCTTAATTTCCTTTAGCCTGTACCCTTAAAAAAAAAAAAGTTAATTTCCCTGAAAGAAGGGCCGTCAGCTTTTCTAAGAAAACTTTATAATAAGAGATTAAAATGGTAACGGGAAAAAAATTATGAAAGAACAGGAAACCATCTGTGAGAAAATGCGATGTAATTGTGTACCGTTTTTGATGCTAGATACATTTCTGAACAGTTGTATGTAAACTATATGAAGTAATGTCTTTAGTGTGCTGGGGGGTGCTCTTTCCTATGAATATCTTTTCTAAATTGTTTCTGATCAACTAATGTAATTACTTCAATGTCTTCTGTTCTGGCAAAATGGATATGTGGGAAAGCCTGTGGCTTTAAATATGGAGGTTCCTACAGAGTGGCAGAATAAATCGCTTTTGTGGTTTGTAACATGACGTGGTCCACATTTCACCTTTTTCTTCAGCACGTAGTTACCTACTGGCTGCATGCAGTGTGCCAGGGTCTGCTCAAAGCCTCGATGGTCCTCTCAGCCCTAATGTATTTTGTTAATTTCAGGGTGCTGTTAAAAGGAATTTGGGGATGGGGTGCCTGGGTGGCTCAGTCAGTTAAGCATCTGACTTCGGCACAGGTCATGATCTCACCGTTTGTGAGCTCGAGCCCCGCGTCGGGCTCTGTGCTGACAGCTCGGAGCCTGCTTGGAATTCTCTCTCCCTCTCTCTCTGCTTCTCTGTCTCTGTCTCTGTCTCTCTCTCTCAAAATAAATAAATAAACTTTTAAGAAATAAACAAAAGGACTTGGGGGCAGTATCTATAGAAAAGCCTGCACTTTCGGGACAATAAAAATAATTAAGTAGCACTCTATTTCTACTCAGTTATAACTAAAAAATAATGTTCTTTGCTTTATTTGAAAGTCAGATTTATTGTTTTCCATCTCACGGCAGCTGGGTTACATTTATAATTTATAGTTCATCTCACTTTTGCCATTTCTGAGTCTGACCATGAGGTGGGGTCGGGAGTTTGGGGGCACTAAGTCAGAAGGAACCAAGATTCTGTGTTATATAACTATAACTATTTGGGAGGGGAGGTTTTACTTAAAAAAAATCAACATGGGTTATTCAGACAAAAATCCCACAGGAATTTTGACAAAATGAGTTCCCCAAATCTAACCTGACAAAGCCATGGGTAGCTGAAACCCACAGCATCCCTCTGAAGACAGGCAGTGGGCTCCAAATTTAACTGCAGGTCCTTTGACTGTATTTCTTACATTTTGCTGCGAAGTTTCATAGAAATTTAAAAAGAAATGCATAAGAATACAATACCAGAATAATCACGCCATTCAGTGACCTCTTATTACGTATTGACAATGTCCCAGATGCATTCCTCTGACTCAGTGGCAGGGGCTATGCCCCCCACGTGGGCCTGAGGTGAAGGCAGAATCCTGTTGTTCGGTGAGGAGGGTGGTGATGGCCTCTCCAATGGGAAGGAGTTTGCCTAAGGTACTTTTATGGGAAAAGGGCAGAGCTTAGGGAAGGCAGTGGGACGATAAACCTGTGATTGCCTGGTATATGTTTTTCTCAGATCTATCCATCTTAGTATTATTTTTTAAGTTTTTGTATTTATTTTGAGAGAGAGTGAGACATTGTGGGTGGGAAGGGGCAGAGAGAGAGGAAGGGAGAGAATCCCAAGCAGGCTCCATGCTGTCAGCACGAAGCCCAACATGGGACTCGAAACCACGAACCGTGAGATCACGACCTGAGCTGAAAGCAAGAATCAGATGCTTTCCAGTGAAGTCAGTATTCAAATGCGTTAAACAAGTGTCCATGGATGGATAAATGGAAAACACATGTGGTACATCCATCCGATGGAATATTACTTGGCCTTAAAAAGGAAGGAAACTCTGGCATAGGCTACAACACGGATAAACTCTGAGGACAGGGATGCCAAGTGAAATAAGCCGGGGACAAAAAGACAAATACTGTACGATTCCTCTCATATGAGGTTCCTGGAAGAATATAAGCCGTAGGTGCAGGAAGCAGAATGGGAGTTGCCAAGAGCTGTGGGAGAGGGGATGAGAAGTTCATGCTTGATAGTTAGAGTCTGATTTATGCAAGACGAAAGAGCTCTGTGGGTGGAGGGTGGTGACGGAGCGCAACAAGACGAAGGTACTTAATGCCACGGAACCGTGCACTTACAAATGTTTACGATGGTAGGGTTTGTTGGCATGTGTGTTTTAAAAATTAAAAGCAAATTAAACATAATTCTCAATGCTCCCAGGGATGACGGTTGGTGGGGCCATAAAGGTGAAATTTCCTCCAAATGCTTTTGGAGGATATTTAGATTTAGTGCACTTACAGTTCTCGCGCCAATGATCTCTTGGCTAGACATTCACCAACCTGCTAAGATTGCTGAGCATTAAGGTGTTTATTGTCCCACATTGTCATAGTCAAAACCGGGAGCCACCCGAATTTCCATTAATAGGAGGCCGTTAAATAGATTATGATGCTTCTCTAAAAGATGCTATGCAACCCTTATAAAGGCAATTGTGCCAACGTGGAAAGAAAGGCCAAGTTAAAAATAGGAACTGCAGATCGATATGCACGAGTATAATCCCATTAAAAACATAAACAGAAGTCTATTAAATATGCAAATATATGTGCATGCATATACAAGCTTGGAAAATCTCTAACAAATTGGTAACAATGGTCACCTTATCTGTCTTCCATATGGCATAATGAACTCACACGCAAAAAGCGAAACAAGACAAATTACAGCAGCGATAACTGCGAAATGTGAGGGAGGAAGGTTTTGTTGGTGGGGGGGGGGGACTTTTGCTTCCCACTCTCCATGCTTTTGTACTGTTTAAGAATTTTTATGCTAAATATGAAAAGCAAATAAAAATCGTCAGAATATTCAAAACCCCAAAAGAAGTTACCCATGCCGTATCACTTTCTAAAATATGTTTATGTCATACAAATAAAAGAAAAAATGTAATGCAAGCCAATGCAAAGACAAATGCCCGCCAGGAGACAAGCCGTGAGGAAATAGTTCTATCCAGACCACAGAGACCGGACTCAAAGACCTCAGTGGCTTTCCTGTCCCTAACGTCTGTGATTCCCACAGGACACTGGGTAACACAAGAGTGTTTGACCAGCCCCCAGCTGAATACTGGCTCTTGTTTCCCATTGTTAGGGAATTTGCCGACTCTCGCTCTTGGCTCCACAGAGGACTTTGTGAGCTCCGAGCATGAAAAGTGACATTTATAACTCCTGCTGGAATTTCCATGTACCCAGGACCTTGCCAGGCCAAAGGATGAATCACGGCTTCTTAGAATTGTGGGAGCCATTTTGGAAACAGCTGCCAAGTAACTAATGCTATTAAAAATAGCTCTCACTCCCTAAAAAATGAATTGCTTATTTTAAGAAGACAACAGTGGCTTGAATCTGTCCTGCTTGCGTTTTTCATCTACTGGGCACAGTGCCAGCGGATCCAAGAAAGCCCTGTTTGTCAGATGGGAATACCATCTGTACTGATGATGCCATGCCCGTGAAAGAGCTTGGCATTTCTGGGCCAGGGCTAACTGGGGTAAAGTCTGAATCACCCCGTATGGAATCCATCTCCTATGAGGTGTGGTCCGTGGGGCATGAATTTTAACTTGGCTACTCTGCACAGAAGTTTGCTCTTCAGACCACTGGGCCTGAAAGTATGGTGTGTGCACTGGTGGATGGGCAAGATGGTCCACTGGAGTGCGGAAGGAAAATACTAGATGGTCAATTTACATGAATTTTTTGGTTAATGAACGTAACGAGGAAATTAAGCCTTACTGATATTTTATATGTAGATCAATATTGGCATCTTGGCTCAGTCTGTACCAATCATCCCTCCCTGGAAATCCACACGGCAGCGGGATGGATGGTAGAAATCCTGGGTTTATTTATTTTTTCTATGTTGTGATCCACTGAAGTTAACTTATTTTTGGCTTAAACAGTGTCAAAGATAGACAAAGCCGGACGCTAGTTAAAGTGGTAAGGACAGATTTTAATCAGTAATATACTATTGTGATAGGGAGCTGAACTCCACTTGAACGTGTACAGAGGCAACTGGGTATTCTAAAGGGAAAATGAGGGAAGAGAGGTGGGGCTGAACAGGGGGCCAGGAGGTAGAGTCAGGGAGAGGAAAAATTACAAAGAACTGAAAGGAGGGGGTTGGTTCATACGAAACCCATCAGGGTTCGCTAACTGCCAGTTACCGAGCAAGACCTCTCCCCTCCCACAGAAAATGGAAGACAGGAGCCCTATCTTCAGGTTTTAGAGGCAACAAATAGTAACGTCTTATGGCAACCTTGAGTCTTCTCCGGCAGGCACTGCAAGGGGGGTTAAGGTCATCCTATAGATGTGGCCTTGAGCTATTAGAAGCCGTCTTTATTCATGTTTGTATAGGCCCAGATTGAGCCCTATTTGAGAAGAGAGCTCAGAGGAGCCTGGCTAGAGTTTGGGCAAAGGCAAGATCTTTGTCAATAGTCCCACAGATACTGGCTTAGAAAAGAGACTCATTGTAATATTTTGTAATGGGGTGGGGGAATGACCATGAAAATAATTTACACCTCTTAAAAGTTCATAAGTAATCTCAGGGCAAATAGATTGGAGTTGTAAAGTTCAATGGTGAGTTAGACATTTTTCACCTACAAGAAAAGACCAGTGGTCCAAAGCTGGGGAATATTTGGTGATGACATCATTGTCAGTAAGATGTTATGTTTTTAAAACAAAACAAAACATGCACACAGGGGAATGCATGTGCACACAGTGTGGAGGTGACTGTTTAACGGTGCAAAAGGAAATGCTTTTCAGGAGCATCTCGTGGTGGAGAGAGATCAGTCTGCAAATATTTCCATGGGTTATGTGATTCATTTTTCCAGAAGTTATGTGTCTCTCCTCCCCAAATCCCATTATCTGTGATGACACCAGATCCAGTTAAACGCATCTGCTTTGAGGCATTCAGCCCCCCTTCTAGGGCCTTGCTCCATGGAGGACCCTGGCAGCCACCTCCCCTCGTCCCCAACTCTCCCTGCTGTCCTTCCCACCCCAGGGGGTGAATGCCAGACTTCAAACAGTGGGAGCCCCAACAGAGCCCATGTCCAGTCTGATGACTCCCCCCCCCCCCCCCAAACCTATGGCCTCTGTGGTCTCTGCAGGAACTAAACCAGAAGGTGGAGGAGTTGAAATGGTTCATTTCCTTTTTCCCCGTTCTGTTTACATTTTCTATTTTTGAACAAATGTCCGTAATGTAATATATTTGTTTACATTTAGAGTAATACATGGGGACCCCACACTCAAACAGTTTTTACCAATAGGGATACACAATCAGAAAAGTTGGGAGTTCACTGCTTTAGACTGTGCGCCTAGAAATAACTCATCCTTTTGGGTGGAGGCAGGGAACAGGAAAAATGGCCCACCTACCGTACACCTCTGGGTAAAGAGCAGCTTTGGGGGGCCTGTAAGTGAAGGATGGGATGACCTTGTCTAGACGGCCAGTCTTTAGAGGATCCAATTCATAATAATATCTAGAATACTGTCTGATGGCGATCTTCCCATCAGATGTGACACCATAGTAACACATGGCAGGCTTGGTGCCTTAATAAATATCCTTTTGGAACAATAGTAATCCTAAGTATTCACCCAAACCTTGGCCATCATTGCTCTGCCCCTCTGCTCATTCTGACATCCATTCCATTCTCCCTAGGGCCACGTTTAGCTTCCATAGGTTCTATGCACATAAAATAAGGTGACAAACCCCCCGACCTCCCAACTGTAATTAAAATATAGTGGAAGAAATGGAATGCGATTCTATTTGATGACTTAGAGGTGGGTTTTTTTTGTTTGTTTGTTTGTTTGTTTAATAATCTACATCAAGTTTTATTCCCAAAACACTGACTCGTGGTTTTTCGGGTTTTGGTGTCCCTGATTTGCTGTCAATTTGCTTAGCCTCCCTGTGGTTAATCTAGTAGAAGTTCTTATCATGCTGGAGCTTTGGAAAGGAAGCAGGAACCAAAGCTGATTTGGTGGGAAGAACTCATGGGATGGGGGCACCAAAGCTTCTGATCTCTCCTTTCCGCTCACTGGTTTGACTCTACATTTCCCATGGATTTCTTAGGCGATGTTGTGCTTCTCACTGCCAAGGTTGTGTACTCCACTCTATCGCCGTGGATACTCATTTAGTCGGGTCCATTGATGGCAATGCCTCGACACTGCGAAGATTAATGACTCAATAATTGTCAAGACAAGATAAATGTGAGGTGAAATTGATTGTACCGATTGTGTCTTCGAGAGCCAGTGGGGCACCTTGTTACACTTCACCTTGGTACGCGGGCCTTGCACAACTGTGTCACGGTGGTCTAGCATTCCATTATGTTTATCGTCACCAGCCCATTAACATGACTTCCTCTTGTCCCTTAATATTGTTTGTAAGATTCAAACTAAAAAAATAATTATTTCAGATTGCTGGAACCGGTGGTTAATGAATGAGTTATTAAGGAGGAGTGACACACGATGTATCTGCTTGTCTAATGAGCAGACACTCTGCTTACAGAGCCATTCAAAGATTTTAACCACATATTTCGCTTACTCTGTGAATGGCATAAATTACTCCTCACAAGCCAGGAAAATGTGCTGTGTGGTATTTTTAATTGAGGGGAACTTTGGTTGAAAACACATTCCAGTTTTGGAAAGCAAAGAAGTAAAACATGATAAGGAAAGGGTGGTCCAAAGGAGAGAGAGAGAGAGAGAGAGAGAGAGAGAGATGTGCACCTGTGCGTAAGCTCTGCAGGGAATGCAGAGTCCTGAATCCAAGCCTCTCCCAGGGAGGCTTCCACTCGTGCAGAAACGGTGGAGAGCGTGGCATTTTTAGAGAGAGGACATAGCACCTCCATCTGATTCTGCCTTTTGTTGCCTTGGCCAGTTCACTCAAGGGATCAGACCGCTTCTCCTTCTCCAGCGGCAGTGAGGATGGTCTACTTATCACGTGACCGACGCTGCCCTTGCTGCAACCGGATGGGGCCGACATGTTTATTCTAAGCATCTTGGGTAATCCGAGGCACAGAGAAGTTAAATGGGGTACCTGAGATCACACAGTTGATCACTGGAGGAGGCAGGAATTGAATCGAGCGGTGGGGCCCCAGAACCTGTTTCTAGTTGGCGTCTCATGCTTTTTACAGCTAAAGCAAGCATTTTATCCTTCCTTCGTGTCTTATTTATTTAGTGTGGTGGACACACGTGTCTCCTTGATCCCTCCTCCCTTCCAAATAGCTCCACCTGCATAAGACAAAGGAGAGGCTGAAAAGTCTTTCAGTGGTGACCTGGGGCAAAGCGGAGTGGAGAGACGAAGTCAAGGACACTGAGAAAGCACTCCCTCAAGATTTCTCTACCTCACCTCTGGGCCTCCTTGCATAATCCCTTGTAGGCCATTTTTGGAATATTTTGGGTGAGAAAAGAGCAGTTGAATATTTTCAAGTAGGAGACACATTAGAGCACCAGGCCCTTGTGGGGAGTGGGAACATAACATAAAATGACAGGAAGAGAGGGAAAAAATACAGAGGAAATGAGGAAGGAAAGAAGGAAGGAAGGTAGGAAGGAAGGAAGGAAGGAAGGAAAGAAGGAAGGAAGAGACCCCCTCCCCTCCACTATTTATTCCCAGTTTAGGAAATCTAATAAAGGGAAGACTGAAGAAAGAATTTGGCTACTTTCTATTTGCAGGTGCTCAATAAGTACTTGTCAAACAAACAACCTCCTCTGAAAGCCAAGTTTTTCACATCTAATAATTAAATGTGTTTTTTCTGGAGACGAGTGGTCACCATCGCAGGTGTGTGATTCGGGGAGTTCTTCGGATTATTCGAAAGCTTTGCATTTGTTGCCTTCTACCTATCTGCCCACCTTAGGGTTTTTCTTACCAAATCTGAAGTTTGAGATGAAGACAATTCTAGTCTTGGGTTGTATGCTCTCCCTCCCTCCGTGGTTAAATGTGAGCTTCCTCCTTCACGCAGGGCTTTACCATTCCTCCTGGCTTTCTGGGGAAGCTAAAGCTGAAAGAAGAAAATCGTTCTTGAGGCCAATTTTCTGGACCTGGGGACTAGATGGAAGAGTCAAACCCAAGAAAGGCTGAGGAGCTTTCCAAATGTCTTAAAAGCAAACAAGGAGAAAATGTATGTGAGCAGTGGTGAAATTATCACACAAGTCTCCACAGGCACGATGGGCTTTTGAATCCACAGTGTGTGGCCCCACAGGGTACTCACTCAGACAAGGTATGTGAACTGCCAGCATGATTTGAACGTTCCAGAAGGCAGTCATGAAACTTCCTGTTAGAGGAAGACCTAACTCCGCGGGACCGCCTGCCTGCCTTCCCGCTGGGCTCCAACTCCCGCCATCGCCATCCTCGTTGGGCTCTGCTCCTGTCTTACTCTCCTTCATCTTGTCGTCCTCCCTTGTCCTGATGGTTTGTCTTCTCATCGCCGTCAACCCCCAAGGTGGTGAATGTCTATTTTTACATTTTCTCTCTTTCGGATCAACTTCCTGCATTGACTCTTGGCCATTTTCAAACCATTCTGCACACTGCTATTAGAAAGGTATTGTTAAAATGCAATTGTGAACTTGTTTCTCCCCTTATCAAAACATCAAGACAATGAAACTATTCTGTGTGATACTGTAATGGTGAATGTACACATCATACATTTATCAAAGCCCATAGAATGCACAACAGCTGGACACTGGAAACTCTGAAATGTTTGTTCAGATTTGCTGGGAACCCAAAACAGCTCTAAAAAAATAAAGTCTGTTGAAACAACAGCAGTGACATTGCAATTGGCTTCCCATAGTGTTTAGGATAAATGCATTATTATTGTCACTACAGTGAGGGCAAGGCACTGGGCCCTTGCACATGCTGTCCCCCTTTGCCTGGAATGCTCTCCTCTGTCCTCCCACCCCCATCTCTAATTCTTACTTGGCCCCATAGGCACCAACCCAAAAAAGCTTCTCCTGATTCCCCGGACTGGGCCAGGTTAGGTCCTCCTCATAAAAGCCTCTTGCTGGATATCTACCTTCTACCAGAAGATTCCCATCCATCTGGCAGGACAATCTCTCACCTACCCATGGCTGTGTCCCCAGCAATTAATGTAGAGGCACTCGATACCTTTTTAAGGAATGCCTGAATAAAACAATTAAACATGTACAAAAAATCGCTACATCCATTTCCTCTTTAAAGCACTTGAACTTGGAAGACAGGCCTATTTACTTCATCCTATAGATACAGAAAACTGGAACTCAGAAAAGTTAAATGACTCCTTAAAAAGTGATCAAGCTATGGGGCGCCTGGGTGGCTCAGTTGGTTAGGCGTCCAACTTCAGCTCAGGTGATGATCTGGTGATTCACGGGTTCGAGCCCCGCATCAGGCTCTGTGCTGACAGCTCAGAGCCCGGAGCCTGCTTGGGATTCTGTGTCTCCCTCTCTCTCTGCCCCTCCCCTGCTCGTGCTCTGTCTGTCCCTCTCTCCAAAATAAATAACGTTAAAAAAAAGTGGTAGAACTCAGATTTGAATTCATGTATTTTAAATTCACATCCAATATGCCTTTCATTATTCTACAGTGCCGGTCGCCAACAGTTAAAATGTGTCAGACACTTAAATCTATTAAATACATTTGTTCTAATGGACCTTTTGTGAGCAATCAGGGATTTTACCGCTCCTGTTACAGCGAAGACACTATGATTTCAGCAAAGTGTCTATGTCATCTGTGCAAGCTTCCCCCACTTCGTTCCTAGTTGTATGCATATATACACCCAGAATTGTATGCATAACGTACATGGGCATGAGTATGTACCTATGCTAAATCGGCGATTCGGTTTATAATTTACAAAAATATCTTAAACATCCTGTATACACAGATTAACAGTCCTACAGATTAACAGCTGGCTTGCGGACTTTATTAAGTATACTCAGTGTGGCAGATGGCCCCTATTTTAAAAGGTTAAAAAATGATAGTCTGAGTGTGTATAGACCTACTGGAGAAAGAGGGAACGTCTGACAACCGTGGCCCCATCCAGGAGGGTTTGAGGAGAGGCCGGAGAAGCAGGACCTCATCAAGAGTCCCTCCCTGGAGGTTGCAGTCACTGAAAACTACCAAAAGTCTGGTAGTTAAATTAAAAAGTTTGGACACTTAAATTAAAAAATAAGTTAGTGTTCAAAGAAGACTGACTCCTACTGGTGTTGCATTAGGTATTTATTCCAATAGGAACAACCAGGGCAGATGTTAAAAAAAAAAAGGCCAACGTAGAGACAAATATTCCAAAACAAATGAACTTTGAGGGCAAGCAAATATTAAATCATTTTCGAATCTCCTTGAGGACCTGTCGTGAGTCTCGTTCTGTACAAGACATCATGGTTAAAGCCCGAGTCCTGAAAATCTCTTCCTTCAGGGATTCGATAATAATATCACCATGTCACTGATTTTGCATTTTATTACGAGCACTTGAACCCAGAAAACATTTTCTCACGCTGAAAAAAAAGTGTTTATTCTTCATATTGTAAATCTAACCTACGCCAGGTATCCCTTACTTCAGATATTACCACGTATCCAGGCCATAGCAGCCAAGCTGCATAAAATAAAAATGAACACATGATAGCTCATCAAAATAGCGGCAGTGATTGTGCGTTTCAATATGACCTCAAAATCTATAATGTCGTGAGCGGTCTTCTGGTAGCTGGAGGTGGGATTAATGTTTGTTTTTAGAATAAAACTTTAAAAAAGGTATTTCAAACAAAATGATATTTTGAAACACTGTCGGACAAAAAGGACACAACAAGACATTTCAGACTGTCTTTTCTAGTATAAATACGCCCTAGGGTACTCTCGGGGATATGTAAAAATCTTCCCCTCCCCGGTCTTCTGGAGAGTCTAGCCCCCCAGATTCTGCTGTGATCATGCAGGGACTGACTTTTCGCTGTTAATATGTGTAACTCACAAGTAAGGGTAGAGGGTAAAATGTTTATAGCAGCACTATCGACAATAGCCAAAGTATGGAAAGAGCCCAAATGTCCATCGATGGATGAAGGGATAAAGAAGATGTGGTATATATATACAATGGAGTATTACTTGGCAGTCAAAAAGAAGGAAATCTTGCCATTTGCAACTACGTGGATGGAACTGGAGGGTATTATGCTAAGCAAAATTAGAGAAAGACAAAAATCATATGACTTCACTCATATGAGGACTTTAAGACACAGAACAGATGGACATAAGGGAAGGGAAACAAAAATAATATAAAAACAGGGAGGGGGACCAAACAGAAGAGACTCACAAATGTGGAGAACAAACAGAGGGTTACTGGAGGGGGTTGTGGGAGGGGGGATGGGCTAAATGGGTAAAGGGCATTAAGGAATCTACTCCTGAAATCATTGTTGCCCTCTATGCTAACTAATTTAGATGTAAATTAAAAGAATAAAATTAATTTTAAAAAAAGAATGATAAAAAAAAGAGTAGCTGGTAAGAGTAATGGTGAGGGTCGGACATAACAGCTCACGGGTCCCCCCTGGTCTCGGTGTGAGACGCTATCAACCATGTAGCCAGCAGCGTTTTGTAACAGGCATTTGGTTCCTCTTGTATGGTTTTTTCTGGATGTCATTTTAAAATGTTTTTAATACTTTAGCCCTTCGTTTAAAATGATTTCAGATATAGGGAAAAGGTACCAAATAGTAAGGGAATGTTTGGGAAAGCCCTTATCCCAATTCCCCAAACGTTAAGATTTTTCTCTGACCCACAAGATAATTCTCGAAATCAGGAGGTGAGACTGATTGGCTACTGGCGTCTAATCTATAGGCGCTCTTCAAATTTCACCAAGCATCTCATGAGGTTTTTCTAATCTGAGATCCAATTCGGGATCACCCATTGCATTTGGTTGTCATTTACCCTGGAACAGTCCTTTGGTCTTCTTTTGGTATGACCGGGACACTTTCCAAGAGTCCCGGCCAGTTATTTTGGATGATATTCCTCAATTTGGGCTTGCTTGCTTTTTCTTTGTAAGCAGAGTCAGATTCTGAACTCTGGGCAGACACACCGCGGACGTCACGTGTATATTTAGTGTGCCTTGTTAGGGAGAGCTCAATATCAATTTGCCTGTCCCACTCCTGGTGAGGCGACTTTGACCACTTGGTTAAGTTGCCAGCCCCTTCACTGCAAAGAGATTATTTTTCTCTTTGTAAGTAACAGTGGCTTGTGGGGAGACACCTTGAGGTAATGTAAACTTCCTGTTTCTCATCATACTCTTGCCCATTGATTTTAGCCTCCACTGATGATTCTCCCTTGAAGCGATCATCTCTGTGGGGTTTGCCAAACAGTGGTTTTCCATTCTTCATTTCTTCTACGTTTGTTAGTTGAATATCCACTCAACGAAGAGCTTCCCCTTCTGCACTGGTTTCTTTATTCAGTACAGAGCTGTGCATGTAGTCCTAGTTCCATTAGCTACGAGGGCGGGGAAACAAAAGCACCCCAATACCAATGAGGAGATCTAGTGCCCCAAACTTCTGTCCCACTCAGATCCAGTCCTAGGGCAGGGTAAGTACCAGAGAAGCCTGGAACGTCTTGAAGTGGCAGAAAATAAGGAAGATCTGAAGAAATGACGGGGACCTAACTAACAAAAGGATGAGGACCCAATCTCAAGTTTCTCTTCATGGTCAAATCAGGGACAATTTGAGAAAAAGAACGAATGCCAATGGATTATGACCCATAACCAGGGCCCAAATTGATATTTTAAAAAGTAACTAGATATACTTTTAGCTGACGTATCTCACTGCCAGCGCAGAGCCCAATGCGGGGTTCGGTCCTACGAACCGTGAGATCATGAACTGAGCTGACATCCAGAGTCGGACACTTAACTGACTGAGCCAGCCAGGCACCCCATAACATTCTAATATTCTTTCTGTCCTTCATATTGGTCTACAGCAGGAAGCTTGCCTTCAGTGGCTTTTCATTTCAGATGAACATCGACAAGAATGGAAGAAAATGCTCCACCAGGGCATCCCATGAACTGCTTCACCTTCTGATGTCAACTGGACCCTTACGTCACCAATCCTAGATGCCCATTTTCTCAGCGCTCTATCACCTACAGCCATTTCTGATACTAACTGTAGCACTAGTTAGGGTTTTTTTTTTTTTTTTTTTTTTTAACAGAACAACAACAACAACAAAACCCAGCATAAATGTTAGCTACTGTAAACAAATGGGAAATTAAAGTTATTTATTAGCTTTGAGAATTTCTGGGAGTGCCAGAGAACCATAACTGGCCAAGAAAAATGCCCCAATGTGGCACAGGACTGATTTCGCAGAGAACAACTACCGCGAGCTCCCACCATTCAGCTAATTTGACGATGCATACTGCCATGCCGGCCAAGGACAGTCTGTTTGCTCCAGCAATGAACTTCCCCTGCTCGCATCGTGCATGGCCATCTCCCAGACTTACCTGGCAGGAAGTTTGGCAAATACAGCTTGCCTTCCAGCCTCGGTAGTACAGAGCAAAGTTGGAATAGATATTGAGTACAGCGATTTGCCGTATCTGTAGCAACGGGCAGAGAAACTAGTCTAGTGGCTAGCCTATAAGTAAGCCCTGAATAAATTCTTACATTTTATGTTTTTATTTTATTTTAGGGAGGCAGAGAGACCACAAGCAGAGAAGGGAACCAGAGGGAGAAAAAGGCAGAGAGAGACAGAGAGAGAATCTTAAGCAGGCTCCATGGCCAGTGCACGGCCTGATGAGGGGCTCCATCCCACCACCCTGGGATCACGACCTGAGCCAAAATCGAGGGTTGGATGCTCAAAGGACTGAGTCACCCAGGGACCGCTAACATTTTTTATATACCGTTTTTCCTACTTCACGGACCTGACCCATTTTAATGCTACATCCTTCCTCATATCACTGAAGGCTTTAAGGCAAAAGATGCATTTGTCTGTAAAAACAAAAACTATATATATATATATATATATATATATATATATATATATATAACAGAACATGAGCAGGAGAGGAGCAGAGAGCGAGGGAGACACAGAATCAGAAGCAGGCTCCAGGTTCCGAGCTGTCAGCACAGAGCCCGATGCGGGGCTCGAAATCACGAGCTGAGAGATCATGACCTGAGCCCAAGTCAGATGCTTAACCGACTGAATCACACAGGCGCCCCTAAACAAAAAAACTATATAAAGATGCAGACAGAAAAGAAGGAAGTTGCCTCTATAGTGCGCCTGTTAGGGGCTGTGTCTCACACTGCAGTTTTTCACAAATGCCGTCTCTTGTGGCTATGAAAATTCTTAAAGACATATCTTACCCAAGGAACCAAGAAAGGAATAAAATAAGCCTTTCTGGGACGGCTCCTTGTCCAACTCTTCCCCTACAGGGTTAATTTTTTTTTTTCTTTTGGCGCTCTCACCTGGCTGTCATTGAGACATGCCCAAGGTCACTGGGAATAATGAAATATTTAAATCTACTCAGCCCCAGAATAATTTTCTGTACGTGACCTCACAGGGTATTCAGCAGCTCGGCTCTGGTTAAGTAAAGATTATGCCTAAGCCTTAATTCAGTTTCTGATCACTAAATGTGAACACAGAGGGAACAGGAAATACGTTCCTACCACATATATACTGCAAGGAGTGGGTCTTGGGAATGACCCCACAGAACTGGGCATCGGTGGTCCAGGCACATTTCTTACCTGTACCAAGCTATTGCATAGCCAGGAACAGGTAGGGTGTTGTGAAGTGTCGATCTTCTGAGTCCTTGGGGCTGAGTCCTTGGACTTTGGGGCACCCTGACCTCCAGAATTAGCCGCCCCCAGCCAGGAGCAGCCTCATCAGCTTTTTTTAAAATGTTTATTTTTGAGAGAGAGAGAGAGAGAGAGAGAGAGGGAGCAAGCAGGGGCGGGGCAGAGAAAGAGGGAGACAGAATGCCAAGTGGACCCACGCGGTCAGCGCCGAGCCTGACGCAGGGCTCGAACTCGCAAACTGTGAGATCGTGACCTGAGCGGAAACCAAGAGGCAGGCGGTTAACTGACTGAGCCACCCAGGCGCCCCCGTGGAAAGTGGTTTCTATGGCACATAATGTGGAGGAGGGTGGGAGACACTGTCATGGGCACCTGCTGGTGTCCTTCCCTGATGAATCTTCCCATAGAGTGTATGCAGTCTCACACCTCACATGCTTTGAGGGTGTCAGAGAGAGATCTGGTGCGGAGAGTGAGCTTGGGAAAGCCACGTGAGAGAGAAGCGCTCTGTATCACCACATTAAAGACATTCATTTGGCCAGAGATTAATTAACCCCGAGAAAACATTTTCTTTTATGATTGCTGAGACCTTTTGTGACATACACACCAGTGAAGGAAATCTATTCTCTCATTATTTCTCCCTAAAATGTGCCAGAACGCTACTCCACCACTAATTACCTGTAGGGCCACGGACAAGTTATTGAATGGACGGGGTTTCTGCTTCTTTGCAAGCTATCGGACCATATGACGTCAACGGTTATTTCTAGTTCTAAAATTCCACGGATCCGCATGAAAGCTAAAAACGTTGTCCATGTGCTAAAACCGGGGAGAAGAATGGTTTTATGTTTTATGTGTAGTTATTTTTTGAGAGAGAGCAAGCAGGGGAGGAGCAGAGAGACGGGGGGACAGAGGATCTGAAGCAGGCTCTGTGCAGACAGCAGAGAGCCCGATGCGGGGCTCGAGCTCACGAACCGCCAGAAAATGCCCTGAGTCAGACGCTCAACCGATGGAACCCCCCAGGCGCCCCAAGAATGGTTTATTTTTTTTTAATGGCACAAGGGCCTTCAATTAAATTTATTATTTTGAATTGGAACAAATGATATCCCAGGAGGAAATAGTGGCTTTCTGCTTACCCCAAGCGAAGTAATCATTATAAAAAGCATTAATATTTTCCTGTAATTTCCTTCTCGAACGCTTGCAAGAAATTACGGATTCATTTTAATCATCCAACATCGTGTTTATCACATTATTCATTTCGTATTTAGCATCGAAATTAAGCGAATGCATTCTCACAGGTAAATGCGTTTGTTTTACACTGTGTATGACACACTGTGGCATTAGCATTGTAAAACATAAATAGCAATGACGTTAGTGTTCATTTTCTTGAGCTCGGAAAGGAGGTAGAGAAAACCAAAGGGGATTTCGATGCACGGCCTCATCTGTGCCAGAAGCCAGACCACCTACAAGACTGGGGGCCTTCGATACCGAGAAACTGAAGGCTGGGTTTGATAAGATTGGCAAAGGCTCCTGAACTTGCGGGGAGAAAGCATTAACAGGTGTAAGCCAGACCCTCCGTCCCCCTTGGCTAATGTGAAAGTACCCCTGCCTGAGAGACCACTCTTCCACACTCTACAGCTGGAGAGTTCTGACTCACATGGCGTTTCGCAGACTCCTGACGCACCTGCTCAGTAGTATGAGGACATCTGCTTCCAGACCCTCCCCAGAGCCACAGTGCTCGGAGATCATGGTGGGGATCGGGGGCGCTCATTTCTTTTCCCAACCATCGTTCTTGGGCAACTGATCACATACCACCAAGATGAGTAAGACAAGACTCCACTGGAGAATCTCATCAGCGAGTCAAATGGGAAACTGGTGTGGGGGTGGGGCGGGGGCTAAAAACGTAAACTGGGACAAAAATGCAACAGTGCCACAGGTCCAGGTTCAGCCATCAGGCCATAGAAAAATCGAGAGTCGGCAAACGTTTTCAGCAATGAAGTTGTAAAGGCCGGTGGCCACAAGGGCCAGGTTTGTAGGTCATTAGTTTCCATCCACAGCCGACTCGTCTCTGTTCCCTGAGCAGAAAGAAGGCTGACTGGGGAGGGGGTTGAGCGGGCACGTCATTTATTGCCAAGGCATCAAGTCGTAACAATGCCGCAGATGACCGTGGGACGGGGGCGGCCGCCACACTGCTCCGTGTGTCTCTGGCAGTGTGTGGATCCGAGGTCATGAATTAGGGGAGGTCGTCGGGTTTACACCCAGCCTTGGAGGGGCTCACGGTTCAGGCGGCTGCGCATTCTGAAGATCGATCCGAGTAAATCTGAAAAACGCCTGTAAGAGAAATCACAAACCCAGCCATATCCGTCCCCGGCCGCCGGGGTTGAGACGGTCCCTGGGAAATCTCCCGGGTCCAATTTCGGAGGTCATTTGAGATGCCCCGCCCCCAACCTCATGCAAATCCATCAGTCCCCGGACCGGGGAGAGAGCCTCACGTGATCACGTAACTGGGATCAGTTACACATGGTGGCGTGTAACCTCACTTCCTCTGAGAAGGGAGGAAAGGAGAAGAGATACATGGAGTATGAAAGAAACCTGCTTGGCATTGGATACAAAGAAGACAATTTGCCTTTCAGTTCCCAGTTCCCTTGTTGGCTGCTGTCGGTGGCGTTGCTGTTGTTTTTCTGATTCAGCTACACTGCAAGTGTCACCTCGGAGGTTTAATCCTCGAAGCATAAAAAATCTGACGAGGCGCCGCAGACAGAGGCAACCTTCCTGCAGAAGGGAGAGAAGGGGTGTTGGTGGCACCCTGGATCCCCGGTCCCCGGTGGTGGTGGAGGGGGACGGAGCATTGGGTGCGTCATGACCCGCCTGTCCCCTACCGGATGCAATCTGTGGTCAAGAGCGTTAGCGCAACGGTGAGATGGAACTCCTTGCTCAGGATTAGCGTTTTAACAAAACGGAAAGAGTTTGTACAGCATTTTGTTCTTGTCTAAGCATGCTTAGATCTGGAGTCGTCAGCGGGAGCCCAGTTCGGAGAGCCAGAAAGAAAAGGCATTTTATCGAGAGGGAAACTGAGCTACTGACTTTTCTCAGGGATGCTCTTAGTAGTCTGTGGAGTCAGGGCTAGGATGCCAAGGCCACGGCCGTTTTCCTACAACTCACGGAAAGAACCACAGGGTCTTAGCCCCCTCCTGCAGGAAGAGAGTAATCCCAAAAGTGTCTTGCCTTCAATGTGGCACCGCAGCTGTAAGACCATTTTGCTTCTCCCGTGTGGCCCTCTCCACAGGGTGGAGGAAAGCAGGGGCGCGGGGGAGGGGGCTAAGACGAGGAGTGTTGGGAGGCCAAGGCAGAAAGGAGAAGCACTAAGAAAACTGTCACCAGACTGGCTTCCTCGGAGTCCTAGGGTTTGGAACAGCCACTATGGAAAACAGTATGTCAATTCCTCAAAAAGTTACAAAAGCGTTACTGTCTGACCCGGCAATGCCTCTTCTGGCTGTATGCACAAAGGATGGAAAGCAGGGACCTGAACGCATATCCCCACATCCATGTTCACAGCAATATTATTTACAACAAAAAAAGGTGGAAGCCGGGGGGCGCCTGGGTGGCTCAGTGGGTTGGACGTCCGACTTCGGCTCGGGTCATGATCTCCTGGTCTGTGGGTTCGAGCCCCTCGTCGGGCTCTGTGCTGACATCTCAGAGCCTGGAGCTGCTTTGGATTCTGTGTCTCCCTCTCTCGCTGCCCCTCCCCCGCTCAGACTCGGTCTCTTTCTCTCTCTCAGAAATAAATAGACATTAAAAAAAATAAAAAGGAAGGAAATTCTGACGCAGGCTACACCATGGATGAACTCCGAAGACATGCTAAGTGAAATTAGCCAGTCACGAGAGGGCCAATACTGTGATTCCACTTACAAGAGGTACTTAGAGGAGTCACATTCGTGGAGACAGGAAGTAGGGTGGTGGCAGCCGGGGGCTTGAAGTCAAGGAGGAATGGGGAGTTAGTGTTTAACGGGGACAGAGTCGAAGTCGCGGAAGATGAAAAGTTCTGGAGGTGGGTGAGGATGATGTTCACAGAGCAGTGTATGTGTGCCTCATGCCGCTGAGCTATGCACTTAAAAATGATTAAAATGGTAGATGGTGGGAGCCCCTGGGTGGCTCAGTCAGTTAGGTGCTGACTTTGGCCCAGGTCATGATCTCACAGTTCATGAGTTTGAGCCCTGCATCAGGCTCCCTGCTGTCAGTATGGAGCCCACTTTGGATCCTCTGTCTCCTTCTCTCTGTGGCCCTCCCCTGCTCACTCTCTCTCTCTCTCAAAAATAAATAAATATTAAAAGATTACATAAAAAACTTTTAATGTTTATTTTTGACAAGTGGGGGAGGGGCAGAGAGAGAGAGGGAGACACAGAATCCGAAGCAGGCTCCAGGCTCTGAGCTGTCAGCACAGAGCCTGACGCGGGGCTTGAACTCGCGAACCATGAGATCGTGACCTGAGCTGAAGTCGGATGCTTAACCAACTGAGCCATCCAGACGCCCCATTCAATGACGACTTATGGAGCAATTCCTCTGTTTCAAGTTTTCCAACCAGCAAGCCGAGTAGACAAAAAGGCCCTGAGGCAGGCATTCGCATTGTGAGTGTTTTCCATATTTTCACGGATTCTGAAGCTTTTCTGTTGGGTCCGTTCAGTGTCAACATTTTATTCCCCTTCGTGGATGTAACATAATTTATTTAATAATCTCTTTTTTAGGGATAGCCACGTTGTTCTTTTTTTTTTTTTTTTTTTTTCTTGGCACAAAGAATATAGCAGAAAAATTCTTATTTATAAATCCTTGGTCACATCCGTTTTTCACTACTGTTTACTTAGTGCCCATCAGAATGTCTGGCAGATGGTCAGAGCTCCATACACATTTGTTGAATAAGTAAATAAAATCGATGACTATGATCTTAGGATAATATAAAAGTGGCTAACTTACATAGTATCTTGAAGCCTAACTGTTGTAAAAGCTTTACAGATATTAATTCACTGAATCCTCCCCACCGCCCTTTGAAACAGATACCTATCAGAATACCTATCATATGAGTAAGGAAACAGAGGCACAGAGTGATTGAGTAACTCACACAAGGTCACAGAGCTAATATGTCCAAGGACACCTGCCTTTAGAGCCTGTGATCTTAACTACTCTGCAATGGATCGAACATTTATCAGGTTGTGAGTTTTGTGGTATGTTTCCAGACTGTACTCACCATGTGACATAAATTTGGGGGAAAACCGTGTTTTCGTTCACCTAAAGGGTCAGCTGGCAGCTGAGAGGGCTCTGCCTCAGTCGTATGGGGACCGAGGCTCCTTCGATCCCATGGTTCTGTGTCTCCAAGGGCCTTTGCTTCCTGTACTGGATCCTTTGCACGTACCTCCTGCTTAGGAAAAGACAGTTAGGAGGCCGGGCCAGGGCTGGGACTCACATGTATCTTTTCAATCCCCTTGCATGCTTGAGCTCGGACCGTTGCCAATGGAAACCGAAATACAGATTAGTGGTGAGGCCAGGACATGGGAAGAATCTTAAAAAGAACTTGGTCATCTGGGCCATGGTCTGCCCTTCTGATCGCCAATGATTTATTTCTCTTCTCTTTTTCTTTTCCACGTGGAACAAACTTAATCTTTCCGTGGGGAACAACTCAAAGACCCACCCAGTCACCGGAGATTAGGATGAGCCCTCCTCCTATGCAGAACCCTGTGCGGCTGCTCATGACCCCAGAAACCTGTGAATTCAAAAGACAAGTTGTCTTCCCCTCCTCACATCCAATAGCTAATTGTGGACCAGGGACAGGATAACACAATAAAACTCCCATTCAACAGAGGGGAGAACACAGACACACAGAACAGCCACCTGCTCGTAGCAATTTTGAAACCCCTGCAGGTGGGCGTTATAAAGTCACCCTACCCTGGGGACAGGGGAGGTTCCTCAATTACACCAGGTTATGTTCGTTGGAAGGAACCCATTGGTGCATTTTTCTCCATGGCAACATCTAAAATTGGTATTCATGAGTTGGCCTCACCAGAGTTGTTGTAAGATACTGTGTATTGATAGAAAATTTGAGGTGTAGTAAGGCCAACGGATCAGGAGACCACGGCCATTGAAAAGAGAGTTTGTTGCTCACAGATCTCAGGAGGAGGGGACACACTAAGCCATGGGGGGACACATAGGAAAGCACCAGGGTCAGCCGGGAGGCAGGGGGAGTGAGAGGAGACATGGCCGAGAGCCTTTACTGTGGTTTCCACCAGAAGAAATGGGGGAGGCAGGGCAAGCGGGCTCAGGATTGGCCAGCTGGAATAGTTTCAGGAGACTGGGTGTGTGGGCCGTTTCCAGTTGTCTGGGACCTGGCCCTGGGCGATTAGGGCGGGGGCATAGTGTCCCCAAGAGTTAAAACCTGACAGAGGAGGTGGCTGGAGGCATGGGCTCTGGACTGGTTAGCTCACATTCGAAAGGCAGCCTTCTGAGTTGTTTACTGTGTCCAGCAATCAGCTAACCCTGGGTGGGGCAATCCTTGCTGGGTTGGCATCACAGCACAGAAACTAGAAGACGTGGTTAGGATAGGAGACCGCCCAACTGTGACAGGGCAAATGTCAAGACTCAAGAGTTGTTTTGGTCTCAAATGAAAGACCTTTATGGTCTAGTCTTCTGGTTTCTATGGTAGGACACTTTCCTCAAATCTTTAGTGGCTGCTTGCTCTCTTTTTCCAGACAGTTCCATGGACCAGCAGCCCCACTGAGGGCCTTTCCTCGAAGAGCCCTCCAGTCTACCTTTTCTCTGTGCCTCCTCTACTCTCAAGCTCATGACTACCCAGATGTAATTTTTATTTTTATTTTTTAATGTCTATTTACTTCTGAGACAGACAGAGCACATGCAGGGGAGGGGCAGAGAGAGAGGGAGACACAGAATTCGAAGCAGGCTCCATGCTGTCAGCACAGAGCCCGACACAGGGCTTGATCTCATGAACTGTGAGATCTGATGCTTAACTGACTGAGCCACCCGGGCACCCCACCCGGATGTGATTTGGGGTGATTGGATCATTGCCACCATCCAAATCTCTGTTTCACTGGGAAGACTGACTGGAACTTTCCAGTCTTACCTCTTACTGTTTGGGGTCCAGAAATATCAACTCTTCCACCTTTCAGGTTTTTGAAAACAAAATTTAATGTTTATTTATTTTTGAGAGAGACAGAGAGAGAGTGGAAGAAGGGAAGAGAGAGAGGAATACACAGAATCCAAAGCAGGCTCAGGCTCTGAGTTGTCAACACAGAGCCCAATGTGGGGCTTGAGTTCATGAACCGCAAGATCATGACCTGAGCCGAAGTCAGACTTTTAACTGACTGAGCCACCCAGGTGCCCTTCTACCTTTCAGTTTTTACTTGTAGACGTTTCTCATGTCTTCTATCTCTGCTGGAAAACCAAGTGATTATTGCTGGAGGTCAGCTCTTTCCTATAATACTTTATAAAAATTATCCAACTTAATTAATTAATTAATTAATATTTAATGTAATTTATTGTCAAATTCGCTTCCATACAACACCCAGTGCTCATCCCAACAAGTGCCCTCTTCAGTGCCCATCACCCACTTTCCCCTCTCCCACACCCCCCATCCACCCTAAGTTTGTTCTCTGTATTTAAGAGTCTCTTATGGTTTGCCTCCCCGCCTCTCTGTAACTTATTTTTCCTCCTTCCCTTACCCCTTGGTCTTCTGTTAAGTTTCTCAAGATCCACACATGAGTGAAAACATACGGATCTGTCTTTCGTTGACTGACTTATTTCACTTAGCATAATACCCTCCAGTTCCATCCACGTTGCTTGCAAATGGCCAGATTTCATTCTTTCTCATTGCCAAGTAGTATTCCATTGTACATATAAACCACATCTTCTTTATCCATTCCTCAGCTGATGGACATTTGGGCTCTTTCCATAATTTGGCTATTGTTGAAAGTGCTGCTATAAACATTGGGGTATATGTGCCCCTGTGCATCAGCACTCCTGTATCCCTTGGGTCAATTCCTAGCTGTCCTATTGCTGGGTCATAGGATAGATCTATTTTTAATTTTTTGAGGAACCTCCACACTGTTTTGCATAGTGGCTGCACCTGCATTTCCACCAACAGTGCAAGAGGGCTCCCATTTCTCCACATCCTCGCCAGCATCTATAGTCTCTTGATTTGTTCATTTTAGCCACTCTGACCAGTGTGAGGTGATATGTCAGTGTGGCTTTGACTTGTATTTCCCTGATGAGGAGTGACATTGAGCATCGTTTCATGTGTCTGTTGACCATCTGGATGTCTCCTTTGGAAAAGTGTCTATTCATGCCTTCTGCCCATTTCTTCACTGGATTAAAATTATCCAACTTCAGATTTAGCAGGTTACTTGAACTCCTGCCATCACTTTTTCTGGAACTGAGAGCTCAGGAGGCCTGAGGTCTCCCTTCCAAGACATTCCAGGCCACAGACTCACTAAATATTGGCCATGTCTTACCACGGCCTACCACATCGATCTTCTTCTCAACCTGTCACTCAACCACTAAGTCATTGTCAAGTATTTAAGCTTTTCATTACAGCACCTGACTTTGAGGATTTAAAAGAAAATCCCTGACAGCAGTGCTTATTAGTTTACATAATAATAAACCTCCATCCTCAGTGTTTTAACACAGAAGCACTTTATTCCTTGTCCACGAAGAACAAAACGGTGCAAGGGTAATGAGATGGAGCTTGTTCTCCTCAGGGGTTTTCTCTCTTGTGGCTTCCTAGGGTCTGGGGGTTTTCTGTTGGGTCCTCTGCTTCTGGTAAGCAGACAAGGGAGAGAGAGGGGATGGGGTCACAGGTCTGATGTCCACAAGTAGGCCTAGAAGTTGGTGGGCCTCACTTCTGGCCACATCCCTTTGACCAAAATTTAGTGGCATGGCCACACCTCTCTTCAAGGAAGGCTGAGAAATGGACAGTGGCTCTAAGCCCAGAAGAAAGGAAAACGGGTTTGGTCAAGAGCCGGCCAGTCTCCATCCCCAGCTACCAGTATATTCCCTGTGAATGCAACCCAGGGGCCGTGACTCCCATACAGGGGGTTCGTGCTTCCCGCAAATCGTTACCAACAGTAAGTACTATTTAAAGTAAAACCTTGTGGACTAAAGTGGTGTTGCAAACGTCTCCATTTGCATTTACTTTGATTTCTTTATGAGCGTGGACATTTTTCATCTGTTTACTGGTCAATTTTATGTCTTCATTTACGAGTTGCCTGTCTCTGTTCTTTTGTTTCTTTTTTCATTAGGGAATTCTTTTATTATTTATAAGCGGGTTTTATATAATAAAGATATTAAACTTTGTCTTAAGAGATAATTCAATTTTTTTCCCACTTTGCCCTTTTTTTTCACTTAAATATTTAATTCTTTTGGAATTTATTTTGGCATAGGATATGAAGGAAGGAATCTAATTTTTTCCCCACATGCTTAGCTTCCTCTCTCCAAAATCCTAGCATCATTTATTGAATCATCCGTCTTTCCCTCAAAAGACTAATTGCTAACGATGTGCCCTTCATCAGTGAGAACTGGGTGGCATAAATAGGTTGATTCAGCCAGCCTCCGATGCTGAAATACCGCTCTGAAAGCAGTCCCCAGGAGCCCCGGTGGTCATTGTCATTCTGGATTTCAAAAAATAAGGTATTGTTGTATAGCACCTGCAATTCTATTAAGAAGTGATGTCCATTCCATGCTAACCAACCTGGATCCGCTGGAGTGGGGTCCCCAGGATACGCCCAGCACCTGTGGTCTCGGTTCTGATCTATTCTCCTGGAGTCAGTCCTCAACCTGAGGTCAACAAGCTCAGACCCATAACCCAGGGTCCCCCCAAATCACCAGTGCTGCCCTGCTCCGTGCCTATTTTCTCATCAAAACCTTGGATCCCTTTGGTGATAATTCTAGTTTCCCGACCCCCCTCCCCCCATCTGTGACTCTTCTGATTTAACACGTCTCCAGGGGGTTCCCAGCGTGGCCAGATGGCTCTCCCACTCAGCTCTCCCGGACCCCCCTGAAGGAAATCAGAGACATTTTGCTACTACTGATTTTTCCCTGTGCCCTATTATTAAAACTTCCATGTAAGGGCTCTAGGAGGACTAGGAAGTCTTGTCTTTTCATTTGCCAAATGAGGGGTCTCAGGTGACTGTGTCCAGAGTCCCAGCTAGTTAGTGGTGGGGCCAGGATTCAAACCTGGGACTCTTGCCTCTTAATTCAGCATTCTTTCTGCGCCTGTCATCTTCTGTATCCAGAATTGTCTTTTTAGCACAAGAACCCAGCTGATCTAGAAGGAGATGCTCTGTAGACATCTGGATGCCACCGTTATGACCAAATGCTCCTACCGCATCAGAATTGCCCATACTACAAAGGAGGCAATGCGCGTTAGAGTAATAATCAATAAATGTGTCTAAAAAAGGAACGGACGGTAGGCAATGCTGGGTTCCTCCAGTGTCATTACATTATAGATCTTTTGGCTCAAGGAGAGACGGTTGGAAAGGAAGGACCAAAATTCAATGCCTATGAAATATAAATGAGGTGATTTATAAATTCGTCACATGCCATCCATTTTGAATATCGTTAACACTTTAACTCTACCGTACAAATAAATGCACCAACTCAACAATTTATGAACAAAAATCTGATTAGCTCTTCTCCCCCCATATTCAGAATATTATGTGAAACGCCTTTAGGGCATTTTTCTGGGTGTGCCAGCAAGAAGGTGCAGCATTTCCTTTCCTGCTCCGAGGAATATGTAACCCCAGGCTTGTTCCCAGTGTGGGTTAAGAGAGTCAGTTGGGACCAGTCGCTGGTGGTCATCCCCCCGGGTAGCCGCAGATGGGGGTGCCGAGCAAGCCGACATCACTGAACATTATTCCGTGTAGCTGCGTATCTCTACACTGGGTGAGTCTCTACCTCTTCTGTTACTGTTTTTACTTTGAGCTTCCTTGTTTACAAATATCGTGGTTGCATTTTCCAATTCTCCACTCAGGGTGTATAAGAGCTCCCTGGGTTTCCTATGACTGGTAACGACTAGGACTGTTAGAAGTTGTAATGACCCATATGGAGGGTGATCTTTAGGTAGACAAGAAAGTGCAAGAAGATATTTGGGGTAAAGGACAACATCCAAGAGGTCTTTCCTGGTAATCGACAAGAAACAACATCCAAGGGACAGAATTTAATTCAGTGGGAAGGGATCATCTTTCAAGGCCCAGAGACTCTCCTTCCAAAGAAAAGCCAAAAAGCATTGCCAAAATGTTATCATTTAGTCAAAAAGGTATAAAATGAAAAATCTAGCCATTCCGCCCCCACCCTCCTTTTCTACTGACTTTGTGATTGTCGCACAGTATTTTCTGTAAATCAGACGTCTTAATTAGAAGAGTGTTTCTAAAACGTATTCTTATGTGGCAGTTACAGCCAGCCCAGAAATTATAGATGTAATTGTCTCCCATTTTTAAGCCTGGAAGTTTTTGGACTCGCTCATAAAAACAGCAATAAAGTAACAGTCAGTGACCTACAGATACCGTAAGCCCAAAGAATAAATAAGTTGGCTAAAAGAATCTGAAAGCCTCTGTTCTGGAAGCTGGGCAGGAAATTGCAGTCAAATCTATGAGGTTACAGGTCTCCCTTTTCCCAACCAAGCTGAACAAGCAGCATTTGGGTCTGAAATGGTCCGCTCAGGGCTCCCTGATCCCAGACAACATCAGAAGCGAAATGAGAAGAACAATTTGCAGGGAAGGAAATGTTATAACAATAGGACTCCGTTTCCACGAGGTCCTACTTCTTTATAATTACTGGCCATGGGGAGCAAGACTGATTTGTTTGTATGACCTGTCCCCAGGGAGCATCCTTCTTATGGAAGGTTGGGGAGCCAAATAAACCGGCCTTCAGTAGGACCTGGATGGTTCCCAGGGCAGGAATTTAAAAAAAAAAAAAAAAGCAAGGACCAGAGGGGAGAAATTCACCACTTCCTTAAGTCTCCAAGGCTACTATATATTACATAGTACGTATGTATACGTATGTATACATACATAGTACGTATGTAGTTACAGCGTTTATGCACCTTTAGGTGAAATGTACCATAAATAACAGCTTCAAGATTCTAAATTTAGAGGTGATTAATCATTTTATAAAGGATCCTCACTCTTTAATAGGCATAATTATAGGCTTTGTTTAAACAGTGATATTCCTTAGTGCATTTAAAACCAGGACCTATTTAGGGGGGCCTGGGTGGCTCCCTCCGTTAAACCTCTGACTTCAGCTCAGGTCACGATCTCACGGTTTGTGAGTTTGAGCCCCACGTCAGGCTATGTGCTGACAGCTCAGAGCCTGGAGGCTGCTTCAGATTCTGTCTCTGTCCCTCTGCCCCTCCCCTACTCGCTCTCTGTCTCTTTCTCAAATATAAAACATAAGAAAAAAAACTGAAAAAAAACCCCAGTACCTATTTATATTTATATATGACTTTTCAAGAGTACACCTATTACATATAATTTTTCTCAGTACATAAGCTCCAGTGTGTGTATGGATTTTACAGGCACGCCTAATTACATTTCAGCAAAATCAATTCCGTAATTTACAGCCAAATAAATGTATTACCCAACACAATAATTTTTGGTGATAATATGTAGGGATTCGCACAAGTGAGCTTAATTCTCTGCCATCCCTCCCTTTGAAAGATCAGTAATGAGATAAATGAGATATTAAGTAGAACCTAATAGAGATATTGAGTTAGACTTCCTCCTTTGTGTCTCTAATACACGTACACGGGGCCGCTAATGAAGCCACAACTTTCGCCCTGCGTCGAACCATAAGAAACACCTGCCATCTGAGTCAACCTTACTCACAGGCAGCGTCTCCAATGTGAGATTCCCAACAGACTCTCCATCCCTAAACCGTCCCCATTAACCCACTCTTAATTTAGTTCGTCACCCTGTAGCAAGCTTGGTCCTAAGGGCGTAAGATTGGAGCAAGGCCCAGCTTTGCAGAGACACGAAGGGTGGCCCGGTGAAGTGAACAGCCTGGGCATCTGGGCAGGGGACCCCGAGAGCAATAAATGTGCCAGCATGTAGGGGAGAAGAAGGGGAGCCAAAGGAAGGAGGTAAAAAAGAATTCTATCAAACCCTGGTTGGGGAGCAGCTCCAGGACCCGGGGGTGGCTGTCATAATGGTAGGACCCTCGAGATGGGCCTTCTGTCTCAGGGATTTCGTGTGGGAATGCGAGGGATGTTCTGGCATTCTTCTACTCGTATATTCTGTGGGCGGTGCAGGTAGAAACATACTGAAAGTTCAAGCAGATCGAGTTAGCAGTATTTCTCTTTACCAGCGGGGCATTTGGGGTAGGAGAGAGGGGGCATGAAGCCACGTTTTTAACGCAGCTGGATTCAAATAAATAGGATGGGGATTTAGCCTTTGGGGCATTTAGACGACCCTCGACGTGTGTGATGATTTTCCCCGGTAGCCGACATCAGACGTGACCACCGGGGTCATAATTTCTTCCGCTTCCCTCCTTTCCTCTCCTGTGAATGTTTCTACCAAGACTCTTGGGCAACTTCTTTCAGAACTTTCTCTATTCGCTGACAGTATGCGTTAGTGAAAAGCCTGTATTCTTTTTTTTTTTTTTTTCAATTTCTTTAAAAACTTTTTTTGGGGATGTTTAATGATATTAGACGAGCGGGGGAGAGGCAGAGAGAGAGGGAGACACAGAATCCAAAGGAGGCTCCGGGTTCTGAGCTGTCAGTGCAGAGCCCCACACGGGGCTCGAACTCACGAACCATGGGAGCGTGACCTGAGCTGAAGTCAGGTGCCTAACTGACTGAGCCACCCAAGCGCCCCAAAAGCCTGTATTCCTTAACCCTTTTCAGAAGCGCTGTCTTTACAACTTCCTCATGAGGCACACAAGCTGTTATATCGGCTCATGGTTGTTCTGCCCCCTCTAATTCCCGGCACGGGTTTCTCTCGCGGGGAAACCTGTGCAGAATCAATCCCCAACTCACAGCGGGCAGTTCAGGGTTCTTTATGTCTTCTGTTCCTGGTAGAATTGATTTTTCTGACGCTTGATTATTCCAATCGGCAGTATAGCCTTCGCTCACCGGGGCTGGTGGCTTTCTTCTTTGAAATGTGGCACACGTATGCCGTCTTCTCATCGGTTTGTGTCGCCAGGGAGTTGAACTTGGTGGCACTGCCTCATGCCGCCTGGGCTCTCGGGACGGCCAATGGCCCTGGGAGGTCAGCCCTGCTCCGTGGTGGCATGGCTGGCCTTGACCTTACGGCGCCTCTCCCTCCCGACTCTGAGATGAACGAGGCCTGGGCACACCGGGCGCTGGTCTCTTGTGTTCTCTGCCCCACGACTGGTCACAAGGACCCAACGTCACGTTGAGTGTCTCTAAGGCACCACTGAGAGAAATACAGACAAATACCTCTGCCTTTCCACTCTCTTTCTTCAAGTATCTGCCCAGTTCTGGTCCCCCAGTGCCTTGAGACTTTTGAGTGCCTCCAGGGACCGTCTCTCTACTCTGTCACCATTATAGAGCGTATAGAGCGTATAGAACATGCGACACTTGTGTTCGTGGACTGTTTATGTTATCAGTAAGGCTTCTGGTCAACAGCAACTGAGCTGGGTGTTTTCACTGGTTTCGATTCTTGTTGGCTGGCAGGAAGGGATGGGGTGCCCCAGCTCTGGGCTTGGCTGGGGGGAGGGGAAGGGAGATGTCTGGGAGCCTGGGCTGGAGACAGAGTCACCTCAAGAATCTCATCAGGTTCTCTCCCTTCTCCCCAGCAAGTTCTGCTCTCC
Organism: Panthera onca; assembly: GCF_046562875.1. Lineage (NCBI taxonomy): Eukaryota > Metazoa > Chordata > Mammalia > Carnivora > Felidae > Panthera > Panthera onca. The sequence continues at coordinate 72,682,623 of NC_138349.1, forward strand.
TGACAGGTGCCTCTAGGTCTTTGGATGCTTCCCATCCACCTCCTTCCCGAGTCCTGAGTGGTGGGGGTGGGGACGGCGCTCTTGTCCATAGGTTCTGGGTCTCTAGGGATGTTAGGAGCTGCCCAGAGACCACGTCCTGGCCAGACCCAGCTGGTGGGGTGATGTGTTGACCCCAATCCCGGTGCAGGTTTACAACTCTGCAAAGGTACAATGCCTATCTCCTCTGCCCCCCACCCCAAAAGAGCACAAGATGGGGTCAGGCTGCCTCTGGAGTCGGGTGGGGTCAGAGATACCAGGCAGCCTGGGAAGGGGATATAAAGGCTAAAATAAAAAGGTTGTCAAGTAAAAAAAAAAAAAAAAGTAGCTAAGTTTTAAGGGAGTCAAACATTACTCATGGGTTTTTGACTGCACGGGGGCTCGGTCACCATTACTTTGCCTCACCCCCATGGTGCTTAAGGCTCAACTATAATTATGAAAGAAAATGGGGAAAAGGAAAGACAAAAAGATCAGGGAAGCAGACGGTGCTACAGGAAGATGTCCTTTGCAGAGACTGACAGGTGTCCTTACCTTTGTCCCTGGAGTGGGATGAAGTTTGGGATCGTGACAATTCCCTTAGCTCTCTCCTTTGATATCATTACATTATGGGCAGGAGATGGGGTCCGGCTGGTGTGTGCGGGGAAGGGTCCCCATCAACAACTCCACGCTGACTCATGGTCACTTAGCTTCCTTCCGCCTAAAGGGATCACACACAGAAGGGGGGAGGGCAGAACCGACAGCTGGGTGTCTTCCGGTCTTTGCCACGAGTTACCAGCCGGAGATCTTTATGTGAAGTGTAAGGGACTTTGACACCACTTTCCAGGAAGACAGCCACAGGGTTAGTGAGCCTAAGGGGGGTAGTATCTGCATACTGCCGGCCTCTTGGGGCCAGCCGAGTCCTGTGGATAATCCGGTGAGGTCGGGATCCTATAGTTGACTAAGCCTGGGCTCAGGGAGGCTGAATTTCTTTCCAAGTTCTCGTAGTTAATAAGGGCCGGGGCCTGGGTTCAAGCTAGGCAAGTTTGCATCTGGGTGAACATTTCCCCTCCTGCATTTGTTATTAAAGTAGCGGGATTTGATTCAGAAACTCATCATGAGAGAGGCGGCTGGACCGTGCACAGCTACCCAAGAACCAGAGAGAGAAGAAAAGCCCCAGGTTGTGGGAGGGGCCAGGAGAGTGGAGAGTGCTCACTTTGGCGGGGCTGGTGGCCCAGTCAAGCAGCTCAAGCAGGGGACCTGCCCGCTGGGCACAAAGCCGTCTTCAGGAAAATCCTGGCCCACTCAGGTCCTCTGAGCCCCGCCTCACCTAACTGTGTGGGTGTAAGTCGCTCTCACTCTGACCTCAGTGGGTTAAGCTGGGCTGGACATTTAAACATAACCAAGCAGGAACACCTGGGGGGCTCAGTCGATTAAGCGTCTGACTCTCGGTTTCAGCTCAGGTCACGATCTCGCAGTTTGTGAGTTCAAGCCCTGCGTTGAACTCTGCACTGACAGTGTGGATCCTGCTTCAGATTCTCTCTCTGTCTGTCTCTCTCTCTCTTTCTCTCTCTCTCTCCCTGCCTCTCTCCTGCTCACGTTCTCTCTCTCTCTCTCTCTCTCTCAAAAAAGAAATAAATAAATGTAAAAAATAAACACAAACAAGCGAACAAAGAAACAAAACAAAACAAAATAAAAAAGCCAAGATAAAAGAAAAAGAAAGAAGTAAACACATTTCTCATCTAGGCGGCCTTTTCTCTTATATTATGGTGCAGTCACCATCAACTAAAAGCTAACAGACACAGTCAGTTGAAATCTTGGAAATAAATAAAGCATGGTGTGATATTAAAAATGTGTTTGTGTTACTTACATTGTAAATCTTGTTTATGCCTTTCAGAAACTATGGGGAAGATTGAAAAGGGAAGAATTCACGGAAAACAATGAGACGTGTTTTACCAGATATTTGGCTTTTTATTGTCTTTGGAACATCAATTCCTCGGCCAGTGGAAAGGAGTGATGGAGGAAAGATTTTTCTATGATCGTCAGCAGAAAAATCAGTCTCTCCTCGGGCCTGCTAAGTTTTTATTGAACAAATATGTAAAGTGCTTTATCTTGAGGGTGTGCCAAGTTACGAGCCTGCCTGGGGTGTCCACATGCCTGTCTGGCCCTCGTTTCGACAGGGATTGGAGCCAGCCCCGCAAATCTGGCTGGGAAGACAGAGGGAAGGTCAGAAAAGGTCAGCGTAGGGCCACGCTGGGGGCCGGGCACCAGCCAAACCTGTTCCAGGAGGGTCCGGATGCCAAAATGGAGCTGCATTGCCTCCTGTCACTTTTCCAGGATAGCACAGGGTGTTCACAGGTAGCCGTGTCCTGGGGGGAGGCAGAGCGGGGCTCATCTAATCAGGTTCTTTGTGAAGCCAAGTCCACGGTGCCGTGCCTCCTCCCCAGCAAAGGAGGGGGACAGGACACAGAAGGGACTGGGATAGCACAAGAGGAGCTTGACCTTTCCTTAGCCAGGTGAGTATCTGGTATAGGCAGCAGGTGGGGAGGAGATGGGGCCCAGAGGGAAGGGTGGAGAGAGGAGGCAGGAATGGGCCATCCGTGCCCCCCACAGAGAGTGTGAGGGCTCTTTGGGCCTTGCAGCTGCTGCCGAACGTCACTGGCTGGGTCCACTCTCCAGTGCCCACAAGACAGACAGCACTCATCTCCCACCCCTGCCGCTCAGGTAAGCCGTCCCAGCCCGAGGTGACACCTGCCAGCCCCGTAAGGGACCCTCGTCCTTTTCCCAGTGCTTCCTTCCTGAACGAACTCTATAGGTGAGAGACCCAGCAGACGGTGGGGAGGAGGACGGGAGAGCCGACGGTCCTCCCCCGTTCCAGACCCCCCGCAGAAGTGTGGCTGCAGGCAGGAGGGGAAGGGGGGGACTCAGGCAGTTTGATAGACTGGCCACCCATGTGGTATAGGGTCTGTCCCTGGAGGGCAGTGCCCTGTCTAGGTGGGCTTAGAGGTAAGGCCATGAGGGCTGGAGTGCCATAGTGGCAAACACACACCCACACACCAATGGGCAGATGGGAGAACCACAGGGGACAATGATGAGGGGAGGGAAGGGGACAGCAGACACGCCAAACCCAAGCACATGTGGGTAAAAATCAGCAGGGGCCCAGGGTGGCCAGTTGAAGGCCCTGCATTCCAAAATAACCTCTCCGCCGGGACTTTGCACCTGAATTGTTTCTTAAACCCCAGAGCCCAGGCCCCACAGTATCTGGATTCATCCTCAAGGCCTCAAGCCTTTCAACTTTGGTCAATGATGGAGAGGTCTACTCCCTAGCATTAACAATAGCAGCTAATAATTGTTGCCTGACGACCTTTCAGTCTCACGCCAGCCACAGGAGCCAGGCATCGTTCTCCTCTTCAGTTTCCTGATGAAGAAACGGAGGCCCAGAAAGTGTGGCAGACGGGTAACTCACTGTCCACCAAACTGTGTCCCCCTCCTCCCCTTCTGGAGTAGACTTCTCGGCTACTGCTGAGCAGCGGCTTCCCGGCCAGGGAAGACATTTCTCAAATGTGCTTTCTCCACGCACTCTCCCCATCTGCTCACCGGACCCTGACCAATCTCGGGCCTGAGAGGACGGCAGGGCGGCCACACAGAGGGAGCCGGGGACCCCAGATCGGGGGCCGGGGGGGGAGGGGAAGCTGTGCTCCAATCGGGTACACGGGCCGTGGGATGCAAATCTAAATGAAAAGTAAACTCCTGTGATGCCAAGTAAATGTTAGACGGCAGCTAGCGTTATCCCAGCTGGAACAGAGAGGTGGAGGCACTTAGCCAAGGCCACACAGCCCGTGGAGGAGAAGACTGGGGCCACGTTCGCATGTGCCCAAGTCTCCACCAACACCTGGAACGCAGGTCTGCCCCCTTTCCACGCAAGCCCCACGATGGCTCCCGTCCCCCCTGCCCGCACAGGCTCCGCATCTGTCTCTGCATCAGGTGCTGCTCATGAGAGGGGACACGTGGCTGAACCACGGCAGGGGACACAGGAGAGCTCTGGAGTCTGCGGGGTGCCCCCTGGGGTCAGAACGTAGGTGCAGGGTTAGAAACTCCCACTGAGCTTGAGCCATCTGGAGGCCTTCGGCTTTTGCCATTTGACAAGGATGGACCTGAACAGGGACGGTGATAATTATAACGGAAGCTTCCTCAGGGTCCCCCGGGCTCCAGGCCCCTTGATCAGGCTGCCTGGTTTCTTTCCATCCTTACGGGGGACAGTCTTCCATCAAGTTCACTCTGTAAATGAGGAAGCAGGGTGTTGAGGCGTCTCTGAGGCCCAGGGTCCCGCGCGTGAAACAGCAGAGCCGGGGCTCAAGCAAGCTGTCGGACCCAGACCCCTGCTCTGCGTCCACTGGTCTTTGCGCTGTGGGCTCCATCAGAAAAAAGAAATAAACCATGAGCAAATTTTAAACTACATTTTAGGGGCGCCTGGGTGGCTCAGTCGGTTAAGCGTCTGACTTCGGCTCAGGTCACGCTCTCGCGGTTCCCGAGTTTGAGCCCCGCGTCAGCCCAGAGCCCAGGAGCCTGCTTCGGGTTCTGTGCCTGCCCCTCCCCCGCCCCTCTCTCTCTCAAAAATAAACATTTAAAAAAAAAAGGGTTTTCAAATACAGTTTATATGTGTACCCTGGTCCCTAGGTGCATCGATATCAGTAAAGCAGAATTCGTTTCACATATTTTAAGATAAAAAAAAAAATGAGTGCATTTCTGTATTTCTTCCCTCCCCTTGGTGGGTTGTTCCGTGCACCCCTAGGATGGGCGCGCTCCCCGGGGGGACATGCGGGGGATCAGGTTCTAGATCGCCTCCAGATGCTGTGCCAGGCACACTTCGATGACGAGGGTCCTTTGCTCCCACGTGGAATTCTCAGGAGAGGACTCAGGCATTTGGGAAAGCAGATGGACACATGATCCTGTATTTTGTCCACGGGGCCCCCTTCGTCACAAGAGACCACACGGTTCCAACAACGCTCTGTGGTCTCGACAGCCTTGCGAGGTACAGACGGCCGGCCACTAGAAGGCATGCTCCTTCTGCAGAAATACCCGGTCAGAGAGGAGAGGTGGAGGGGTTGATGAAGGCCTATGAACCCCGGAAAACACGGGGGCCCAGGAGCTCCAGTTAGCACTCTGTCTGCTGAGCGTGACATTGACTGAGTGGCAGGCCAGGTAAGCGTTCCACGGGGAGGTAAAATACCCCGATAATCCTACTTCCTTGAGGTCAAAAACCTGTGTTTGTCTAGCCTGGCAAGGGGATGGTGGTGGTGGAGGATGGCCAGGGCCATCTGGACCTCCTCGGTGAGCCGATCTCCTTCCCGAGAGCACATCAGGATGTCAGGGAGGCAGGCGGTCCCAGCGTGAGCCAGCAAATCTTGGAAGGTGTCATTCATAAAATATTGAAACACCGAGGGTGCAGAAAACACACACCAAATGGCACCGGCAGGTTATGTGTATGGGAGCATGTGATGGAACCCACTCTCCATTCATTCCAGACTCAGGAGGAGTTTACACACCTCCTGGGCTCGGGGGTGACTGGACTCAAGCCAGGGGAGGTGACCCGATGATGCTGAAATCAGCAGAGGCAAGCGCTCACCGTTTGTGAACAGTCACTTTGTGAGGGTGCCTCGGGCGTTAAAAAAAACGTATGTGTGTTTCTCCGTGAGTCTTTATAAAAAGAAAAAAATCTACAGATATGATTGGGTCCCAGCCAAGGAGAGAATGGCAGATAAACCTTTGTTCTCAAGCTGTTTTCTCTGAGCTCTGGAAAATCACTGGCACAGAAAAGGGTGAGGACTTTATTTCCAACCATGCCCAGGCCTTCAGGGTAGTAAGAGTCCTGTGGGGGAGGGGGAGAGGTGCAGGAAAGAGGGGGATGATAGGACATGAGATTCTGCTAAGCAACACATGTCCTAACATGCGCTGTGCAGACCCCGGGTGCCTTTTCTCCATAGGGTGGTGTCGTTGACAGTCAGGACCGTTGTAGGCTCTACCGAGAGTCACATCTTTATGTGAATGTCTTAGAGACATTGTTCACTTTCCCAAGCCGGTGTCATGCCCTCCCCCGCCCCCCGGCCATTGCTGAGCCCCTTCTCACGGAATCTTCCACATCCCTTTTCAGTGAGTCTTTTGCACCCCGGCTGGGTTGAGAGAGAGGAGAAAGAGACTCTGCCCCAGGCCACAGTTGCTCCGACCCGGATTGGACGATACACACTCCCCACACCCTCACTCAGATGCCTTATCGCATCATATTGCCTAGAATTTGGAATCGGGACCAAGAGATTCTCATAATGCCCTCCGGGTTCTTAAAATACGAAGTGATTCAACACGGAGGCTGGGGCGGCCACATTCGATGTGCACGCAGAGAAATGAAGACATTTCACTTTGCAGGGGGAGAGAGGCACGGGAAGAAAATGGGGGGAGGTGTGCAGGGATGAGCTGAGCAGCCCTGGGGAAGGGTGGGTTGAATCTCACAGGTGCCGCTGTGTGCCCTGCCCTGGGGTTCCGCGAACCACCCATGTAGCCTCCAATAAATGCCTCTGACCCTGGCTAGCAGGAGTATTTCTTAGGCTACATGGCCCTGGTCTGAGACAGAAGGTTAACTTTTGTAATCAACATCATGCCAACGTAGCCGTGGGGTTTCAGACTCCGCTTCCCTCCTACCTTCATCAGCACATGCTTATCGTGTCCCCATCGTGCCCAGCACTGGGACACAAGGATCGACACACACAGTAGGCACACGCAGGCACCTACATGCCTTCTCTCAATGCTCGTTCCTAAAGAGTGAGGAAATAGAATCATTTCCCTTTAACCGGTTGACATCAGCGTTCACGCTTCGGTGACACTGTTCGCGACTCCAACATCTGGGATGGCACAGCCCCAAAAAGGGATGTGAGCCGGGATGTGGGCAGAAATGGCAACAATAGCACTTCTCTCTATGCTTCTCTCTTCAACAGGTGGATCTGGGGGAAATACTCTGGGCTCCACTTAATGCGGAGCCAGGCTGGGATCGTTTGCTTCCTTTCGCTTCCTCGGAGGCAGGGCGTGAGGCGGGACCTTTGCAGGTTCCCTGGGATGGCTCACACTCGGCAGCTGAAGCAGACCGGCAAACATAGAAGGCCTACCCCCTGGCGTGGCCCGGCCGTGGCTTGTGGCTCGAGGAACAGATCACAGGGCTGTGGGGTCAGACCCGCCAGCCCCCTAAGCAGAGCCTCAATCCCGGGGGTGGGTTTGGATGCCCTCCCTGTTCCCTACCCCACGGCTTCGCATTCAATCCAAGTCTGAGAACTTTTCTTGTCCAGGTGATTTGGATGGCATGCTCTGTGGCCACACTTTTGACAAGCAGAGTCCTTCTGTGTCTTCCTGGTCCTCAGAAGTAAGGGTACAGAGAGGCGCCGGCTCAAACGCTCAGTTTTCTTGCTCAGAGTTCAGGGTTACATTCCCTCTCGCCCTCGGCCCACAAGACCCACACCCTCTGTAACTGCACAAGTCTAACCTGGGGACTTGTCCTACGTGGCAGGGCCTTTGATTTGCAGCCTGCGCCTCGTTGTCTAGAGGTGACAGGCAGCCCGAAGACATTTCTGGCTCTGGGTCTGCTGCAGCTCAATTCTGGGGCAGGGGCTGTGATGGGCAGGGGCGTGTCCTGAGCTGCCCCTGGATTCGCTTGCCTGGACCCTGTCTCCACCTCGAGCCCCGGGCAGTGGTTCAGCTACTGGGTGGGGGCGAGGGGGAGCCAACCCGACCTTCATGTTACTTCTGGGCTTATTCTGCTCAGAGTCTTAGTTTAACTAACAGGGCTCAGCTTTTGTTTGCATGACTAAGCCCCATCTTAGGTCAGAGCTCTTGGTAAATGGGTCCCACTTTGTTTCCTATACTTGTCCCCCCCCGCCCCCCCAAGCCCCGATAATCTGCTCATTCCTTGGTTTCCTCAATGCTGGGATCTTACCTTCTTGTCTTTCTAGAACTCCTCTTGGAGACTGAAGGTCTGCATCTTGTGGACAGATCTTGGTATTAAGCTCTGTTGCCTGTGGGGTGTCCCTGTCACCAGGCTCTGCCTATGTGCAATGACACCACCTGTGGGACCCCCAGTGCCAACCACCTGCCTGGTCGGCCCCCTAGTGGGATCACAGGTCTCTAGAGCACTGCCTGTCTGACCTCACTTACTGCTGTGCTCCCGGACCCCAGGTCTGTGTCACCCAGCTGGATATTGAGTTTCTAGGTCCCGGCCCCTCCTCACCAGGCTTGCCTGAGGTCTGGATCTGTCAGAGTCAAAGCCAATTGGAGACCTCACTTCCTTGGAGTAAATTATCGTTTCTTCTTTAGTTTCTGCACTGGGTTGAAATTTCAGGGTCAGCGTCAGTTAGGGAACTGGCACCACTGACCTTATAAAGGACAGAAAACATGAGGCTGACAAGAGAGAGGGGTGAATAGAAATGGGGGGTGGGAATAATGGGTTTCCCCCCAGGCTTTCATCACGTTCTGGAATGCCTTTCCTTTGAACAAACCATTTATGAATGTTTATGTGTGATATGATCCTGGGGCCACAAAGTCACCACCTGTCAGAGAAATGCTAAGTTAACCTGCTCAACTGAACCAGGAGATACAAAGGGACTGTTTTGTCTTGAAGCCCTTCTGTGTAATGCATTCTTGTTTTATTCCGGAGGCCTTTTTAATGGAGGGAAGGGACACTCTTTTTTTTTTTTTAATTTATTTTTTAATTTAAATCCAAGTTAGTTAACATACAGTGTAATAATGATTTCAGGAATAGAATTTGGTGCTACATCACTTACATATAACACCCAGTGTCCCTCCCAACAAGTGCCCTCCTTAATGCCCATCACCCATGTAGCCCATCCCCCCCACCCAACCCCCCCCCCCCACCAGCACCCCTCCATTTGGTCTCTGTCTTTAAGGGTCTCTTATGGTTTGTCTCCCTCTCTGTTTTTATCTTACTTTTGCTTCCCTTTCTTTATGTTCATCTGTTTCGGATCTTAAATTCCTGATATGAGTGAAATCATATGATAATTTGTCTTTTCCTGACTAATTTCGCTTAGCATAATACCCGCCAGTTCCATCCACGTAGTTGCGAATGGCAAGATTTCATTCTTTTTGATCATCGAATAGTATTCCACTGTAAATAGAAACCACATCTTCTTTATCCATTCATCAGTCGATGGACATTTAGGCTCTTCCCATATTTTGGCTATTGTCGATAGTGCTGTTACAAACAGCGGGGTGCATGTGCCCCTTCGAAACGGCACTCCTATATCCTTTGGATAAATACTTAGCAGTGCAATTGCTGGGTCATAGAGTAGTTCTATTTTTAATTTTTTGAAGACCTTCCATGCTGTTTTCCAGAGCGACTGCACCAGTTTGGATTGGGAAGAGACACTCTTTATTCTACACCATTTCAGCCTGCTGCTTATGCTTCTGTTAGTGTTTACATTGTACTCAGGAAGGTGGCCAACACTTACGATGCGTCTACTCTATGCTAGATACTGTAAGAATTAATAGAAAATCCCCAGCACTTATTCTGCCTGCCAGGACACGAGCACCAGATATATAACTTCACCCCTGTAACAGCTCTCCACACTGCGTGGTATGACCCATATTCTACAGGTGAAAAACTAAGAGGGAAGAGACGTGTCCACGGTCACCCGGCTTATCCGCGTGGAGCAGGGAGATTGAATAGACAATTCTAAGTCTGCGCCTGTCCCCTTTCCATGCTGCTCTGTTAATTATTAAATGATTTTCCACCTGGATTTAAGGCGCTTAAAGACAGAAATGGTGTTCTCTGTCTTATGTTATTGGAAAAGGAAATTACTTCTCCGGATCCTCGATCACGGCCCAAGGAGGAGCCGTGTGAAAAGGGAGTTCTTGCCTCACCGGCAGTTGCGTCTGAGCGTGAACTGCCCAGAGTCAGGGGAGGTTGGGAGGGCAGATCACGGGGCCCCCCGGCACTCGGGCCAGGAGAAAGCAAGGCTCTGAGGAGGGACAGGAGAGCATGGTGTAAGACTCCTAAAGCCCAATGTTTGATTTTAAGTTGCTGACATTGTTGCTACTAAAACCCCTCCCAGGTAGGTTCCCTTTCTGCGCAAAGGCTTTGAGTGAGGGTTTTTGAGTGATTCAAGGGGAGAATCCAGGAAAGCACTATATTTTTACTGACACCGGGCTACAAATAAAGACTTAGACATCCACGTGGTGGGTGATGGCAAGTATTCAGCTGAGACTAGCTGTCTGGGAGCAGACTCGTGCGAGGTCACAAAATCCCAGCTGCGGAATCTTAGAAAAGTGACGGGTTCTCTGTGGGGCCTGGAAGAAGGCTTCGAGCTGGTTCCTTCTAAACCTTACAATAAGGCTTCCTGACCCCAGTCACGCTGCACCCCTGTAATGCCCGTAACATCTTTGTTAGAACGGGCCCCTTCAACATCCCTGCTAGGCCCTTGGAGTTTTGAAAGGTTGATTTTTTTTTCCCCCTTAAATAAATATCCCGTATATTCCTGACATTTGGAAAAGAAGGCAGTTTCTCAACCATGGTTCCCCCCGGGAAGAATTAAGTCCCAGCACCCAGCCTGACGTAGTGTTATTATATAGTAAATTAGCTTCTCTACGTCTAGATACGTCTATACATACTGTAAATGGAGATTGGCCGGCCAAAGGCTGGCTGCATTCAGGGGAAGATACTTTGTAAGCTTTCTCCCGGTGACTATAGGCCACGTTTAAATACCTTAACGTTTTCCAAAATGAAGACAAACAGCAAGCAGGAGAGCCGTCTGGGGTTAGTTGGCCCGGACTATCTGCCCACAGAGCTACAGCGTGTAGCTCCCTGCCCGGAAGGAATGCACTCACACACGCACACATGTAGGGCTGTGGAAATTTGAACCAGGAGCAGAAGTAGTTGAGAAACAGACCGTCTTCTTCTTCTTCTTCTTCTTTTTTTAAAAATAATGTTTATTTATTTATTTTTGAGAGAGAAAGAGAGCATGTGCATGTGGGGGAAAGGCAGAGAGAGAGAGAGAGGGAGAGAGACAACCCCAAGCAGGCTCCGTGCTGTCAGGGCAGAGCCCGGGGCTCGAACTCACAAACTGTGAGATCATCACCTGAGCTGAAATCAAGAGTTGGACGCTTCACCGACTGAGCCACCCAGACGCCCCTTCTCGCTGTTCTTCGAAGAGCTGTGGAGCTTCTGGGCATCATGCCATTGCTACCCCTCAGCGACCCCTCCCCTTCCCCGCCCACACCAGATCGATGCTTCTTTCTTCCTTCTACACTGTGCACCTCTGATGGGAAAGCTTGGATAGGTATTGTATTTAGGCTAAAAGATAAAGGTAAAAGTGGGAGGAAGGTGATAAATCCCTAGTGTGAGTGTAAATCACAGGAAGATTTCATTTTGAAATTATCTGAACGTAGAAAAATAATGTGGAGTCACGTCCTTGTGAGTGACCCCAGGCACATACATTTGAGATGCTTCTTTTGTTTACCCCAGAAGGAGGTGATTGATGCTGTCCTCTCGGAGACGACTGATTTAGATGGAATAAAGGAATTTGGCAATTTGACCCGCATTTGATTTCAGTTTTAATCCTTGCTGCAACATAACCTGGGAAACTTTCAATGGCTCAATTAGGTTGAAACTTTTTTGATATGTTACCCCAGGCCCTCATCCTCTGTCCTGAGACTGTTATCTCTAATGAGTTGCCTTACATATATCATTTCCTCAAGCCACACTGCATTGTCGCTGATTTCCAGAGTCCATTTTCTCAACCCCTCATCCCACCCAGGACTCAGCATTTTCCCTCCTGCTGTTTTCTCTGCCTTACACATTGTCACCTGCCATCACTCCATGTTGAAACCCGACTTACTTTCCTCAAACAGACTTTTTCTTTTGTTACAGTTGTCTTAGGTTCAAAGCAAACTTGAGTGAAGAGTAGGCGTTTCCCATCTCCCCTCCGCCCCCCAACACACAACCAGCCTCCCTCGTTATCAGTGTCCCCCCCCAGAGTAGGAAATTTGTTGCAATGGATGAAGCTACACTGACACATCGTTAGCGCCCAGAAGCTATAGTTTAATATAAACTTAATAGAAGCTTCACTCTTGGTGGTATATATTCTACGGGCTATAATGACATATATCCACTCTATAGTATCATACAGAAAAATTTCACTGCCTGGAAACCAATTTATTTCTCAAGGACAAAAACAAGTGCTTCTTTCTTTAATTCAGCATTTGTTCGATAAGCCTTTAATGAATGTTTATTCTGTTTTAGGCAGGAGGGGCACCAAACTGAGCAAGACCCAGGCTTCGAGCCTAAGATGTAACAGTACAGTAGGAAGACAGAGGCATCGATGGATAACTGTGACGCAGCGCGTCTCGGAACATATACTCCCCCGGCAGTTTCCAGGTATCTGTACCCTTTTGCGCACACTTCTACTTTCGATCCGTAATTTTATCTGTCTCCTGGACCTCATGATGTCTCAGGTCAAGTGGCCAGTGTCAGTTCCTAGGCTGATCTCCCAATGGAAATTTTTTTTTAAGTTAAGAGGAGTTGGGCCCCCTCTACTGCTAAGCTTTGTTATCTTCTGAATTGAGACACTAACTCCGGAGCTTGGTGATGCCGCCAACAAGCCTGTAGCCAGGGCACGAGAGTCAAGGTCCAGCACTCCCTTGAGGCAATTCCCCCAGGTAAGGACCTAAGGAAACCTTTTCAATTTACTGCCATTAAAAGTCCCTGAGTGGGGTGCCTGGGTGGCTCAGTTGGTTGGGCATCTGACTTCGGCTCAGGTCATGATCTCCTGGTCTGTGGGTTCGAGCCCCGCGTCGGGCTCTGGGCTGACAGCTTGGAGCCTGGAGCCTGCTGCGGATTCTGTGCTCCTCCCCCAATTCACATCCTGTCTCTCTCTGTCTTTCAAAAATAAATAAACATTTAAGAAAGGGTCTGAGGGACATACTCATATGCAATCAATATGTAGAGAAGTGGAAAATGAAGGCTCTTCATCAACAATGGAATATTGCAGGCACAGTTACCACGGACCCCTTCTGGGATGAGAGCTGGAAAAATTCTGATATTGCCAACAAGGCAAAGAGGGCTTATTAGCTACTTTGCTTGGAGTTTAAAGGAAGGTAGTTTCCTCCGTCTTTAGGCTTGCCTCTCAGATCCCTGCGTGAATCACAGCTCCTACAGAGCAAATTCCCATAATTTCATTTCAGAGTGAGTCCCTGCCTTACTCAAGTCTCTTCTCAACCTGCTTAATTGCCACCCCCTGGCAAAAGTGCCCCAGCCTGCCATCACTTGACTCACACTTTATGAAATCAAAGTTAAATTGATGGCCTGTTAACATTCTTGGCTTGGCGTTGGCTGCAGAAAAAATAGACCTAAAAAAGAAAAGAACCTATAGTCTGCCAAAAAATATTATCTCCCCTGCTAAAGACCCAAATTGCTGGAACGCTGTGGCCTAAAGGGGAAATTCTGGTGACCTGATGTGAAAGCTGTACTTTGCGAATAATCACACCTGAGGCTGTGGTTTTATTAAATTTCCCGGCTTAACTTTGATCCATAAAGAGTCCTGGCCAAGGGCCTGGAATTTTGGACCCTGGTAAGCAGCTTAGAATGCGTTTGTTTCACTTACTGGGATTGATAGATTCTTCGGATGGGATTCCTCATTGTAGACATTGTTCTTTTTTTTCTTTTTTCTTTTTCTTTTTCTTTTCTTTTCTTTTTCTTTTTTTTTTTTTTACAATTCCATCATGCAGTCATGGATGGCAATCGCAGACCTGAGATTCCCCCATGGGCTAGGCGCTAGCTATGGGCCAGACCATCTCTGCTCGTGTCTGCAAAAGATGATCGTGGAGTGTGTCACAAAAATCGGTAGTGCTTGTGAGCGTGTACAGCTAGTGTTCCAGTACCACAGAGGCACGACCCGGGAAGCATGCAGAAACCCGGACACTTTGCCTTCCCCTCCCACTCCGACCGCCCGGAAAACAGAAGTCTGACCGCAGCTTGGAGAAATCCGAAATCCGACTGGGGCTCAGAGCAAGAATGGCCACTTCCCGGAACCAAGCTGAAATTCAGGATCACATCCCGCTTTCTGGAAGGGGAAACCGAGGCTGGAGGTCTTGAGCGACCTGCTCGAGGTCAGACAGGTGGTAAGTGGCAATGCTGGGATTCAAAACCACACAGTCTCCCACTGGAGTGTGCGCTCCTAGATCCTTGGTCATCCTGCCTCTCAGAGACCTAAATGGTAGAAACGATGGTGGAACTGAACACGGATGCCACACAAGACCAGGATGAGTGGAGAGAATCAGCTGGAGCGTTCTGGCTGCCAAGACCATAGGGGTGAACAAGGACAGAGCCCAATGGAAGCAGTGGTTTTCTAAGAGCCCAAGAAGCCCTGGAGGGCGGGAGGACATTGTGAGTGGAAGGAGAGGTGAGCACTTGTGGAGGAAGATACTATGGACATGCATGAATGATCACAGTAGGGACTTGGGGCAAAGAAAGAAAGAAAAGGGGAAGAATCTGGATGACTCAATGGGCAAAGTGGAAGTGATTCAAATCTAACTTGTATATTTGCTAAGTTTCTGTAAGAATCAGAAGGAACATATCCCAGAGAGATAGGAGTCTATCTTTCTTAAACAGTTTACTTTTAAATGTACATCCAGAGGAGTGTAAGTTCCTAGGAAAAGAGAGTGCTTCCTGGACCAGGGAATTGTGTACTGGATCCCCTTGCCTGTGCATTTGGGAGGGAAGTCTGAAGCTCATGGGGCAAAAAGTGTCTCCTGAGCCAGGGTTTGGTTGGGTTGGAACCAAATCCCCTGGCTGGTGACACCGGGCTGTCTGAAGTCTCTAGGTAAGGGAAGGGGGCTGTGAGATCAGCAGGGAAGAACATTTTCCCCTGGACGCTTATTTTCAGCAGGGGTCCCGGTGGCTCCTATTTGCTGGTGTTGCCGGGCTCACATGGGGTCGCCAGCAGAATTCCTCATCTTCCAGGAAAACCACCTCCTACCTAGATACACCGAGTGGACCAACAGCCGGGAAAAGAAGAGCCACAGATGACCAAAATAGCATCATAAGGGTTTTGAAAATTAAATGCTCGTTGGCACCCCATCCCACAAAGTAGGCCAGAAACTGCATCCTACACTTAGAGTGACCGCACGCTAAAATGAAATACTTAGATAGGACCGAGTCTTCTCACATAATCGCCAAAATGGTCAGGGGACAATCAAAAAATCAGCCATCATCAGAGCCAGGAAGTCACAACCTGAGTGGGAAAAGACAATCAACAGACACTAACACCGAGATGAATCAAACGTTGGAATTATTGGGTAAGGATTTTAAAGTAGCTATTATCAAAATGCTTTCACAGGCCATTGCAAATTCTCTCGAAACAAAGGACAAACCAGAACCTCTTAGCAAAGAAACAGAAGTTCTACAAAAACCCAGGTGTAAGCACAAGTGAAACGTATCATGCCAGAAATGGAAAGCTCAGTGGATGGTCTCAGTAGTAGAGTAGAGGTGACAGTAGATGGGACAGTAGATGGTGTACTTGAGGGCAGACCAATAGAATTTACCTGATCTGAACAAAGAGAAAATAAGCTGAACAAAAGAAAAGTGAACGGATTCACTGATATAAATTTATATCATCATTTAGATAAATTTATATCCTCAGTGTCCTGTGACAAGAGTGTGTGTGATGGAAAAAGTATCCAAAGAAACAATGGCTGAAAACTTCCCAATCTGGTGACAAGCATAAACCTGAAGGATCATGGAACTGAGAAAAACCCAGATATGATAAGCCCAGAGAAGTCCATGGGAAGATGCATTCCAATCAAAATTACGACCAAGGAGGAGCACCTGAGTGGCCCAGTCGGTTGAGCCTTCCATGTTGGTTTTGGCTCAAATCATGATCTCCCAGTTTCATGAGTTCAAGCCCCACAATGGGCTCTGTGCTGACAGTGCAAAGCCTGCTTAGGATTTTCTCTCTCTCTCCATCTCTCTCTCTCTCTCTCTCTCTCTGCCCCTCCCCCACTCACACTGTCTCTGTCTCTCTCAAAAATAAACTTAAAAAAAAAAAAAAACTGTGACAAACAAAAATCTTGAAAGCCAGAGAGAAATGACACATTACGTACAGAAGAACTCCAATTTAAATGGCCACGGATGTCCCCTTGAAACTATGGAGAACAGAAAAAAAAGTGCTTTCCTCAAGCGCTGAAAGGAAAGAAGTACCAATTGCAAACTCTGGGTCTGGTAGAACCATCCTTTGAAGTTGAATGGGAAATAAACATTTTCTCAGATGAAAGAAAATGGAAACAATTTGTTGCTGGTTGTCCTGCCCTTGAATAATGGCTAAGGGAAGCTCCTCAAATGCAAGAAAATGGTAAAAGAAGGAATCTTGGAGGGTTGGGAAGGAAGAAACAGCAGTGGAAAGAGCACTAATGGGGGGGCAATCAAAACATTGTTATTCTCCTCATGAGTTTTCCAAATCATGTGTGATGATTGAAGCAAACATGACACCACCATCTGATAGTCAAGGCAATCATATCTAAAAGTGCTGAAGGCAAATGCATCTAAGTGGAAATAATTCACACACAATCGCTCAAAGTGGTAAAGTGTTAGCATTAACAGACTGTGATAGGTTACATGTGCATACCATAATACCCACAGCAACCACTAATAAAACTACAAAAAGAATGGGACTAAAAATACCATAAATGGATCAAAATGGCATCCTTAAAAATATTCAACTAACCCACATGAAGGCAAGAAAAGAGAAACCAAAAACTGAGCTCCAGAAGAAATAAATGGAAGATAAAATTGTAAAAATGGCAGTTCTAGAAATAATTATGCTAAAAGCAAATATTCTTATTATATCAGTCAAGAGACAGAGATTGGGAGAGTAGGGGGAAAATGACCCACTATATGCTTTTTAAAGACAACTCTCTTCAACTTCAATGGCACAGGTAGTTTGGAAGCAAAAGGATGGAAAAAGATACCTCATGCAAATATTGACTTAAAAAACAAACAAGCAAGAGTTACTATATTAATATCAGAGAAATCAGATTTCAGAGAAAAGTTACCAGAGACAGAGAGGAGCAGAGTGATAAAAAGGATCTATCCACTAGGAAGACATAATGATTCAAACTGTGTATGCGTCAAATAACACATTCTCAAAATACCGATAAAGCTGAAAGGAGAAACAGACAAATGATAGTTACACTTGGGGACTTCATCACTGCCCTCTCAGAAAGTGATAGATCTGTAAGTCAGAAAATCAACCAGAACGTAGAAGACCAGGATACCGTAACCAACCAGTGGAGTATCACTGACATATATGGAACGCTCTACCCAACAACACAGAATACACATTTTTTGAAAGTGCTTATAGAATATTCGCTGAGACAGTCCATCGCCTGGACTATCCATAGTCCATCGCCATAAAACAAACTCCAATAAATTTAAAAGCATGAAATCATAGAATTTGTTCTCTGATCATAATGGATTCAAGCTAGAAACCAGCATGAGAAAGACAATAGAAAAATCTCCAACATGTGGAAATTAAACAGCACATTTATACATAATTGATGGGCCAAACAAGAAATCTCAAAGGAAATAACAAATACAGAGAATTAAATGAAAATGAAAATGCAATACATTAAGTTTGTGGGATGCAACTAAAACAATGCAGACAGGGAGATTTATAGCATTAAATACTTATGTTAGAAATGAAGAGAGGTCTCAAATCAATAATCTAAATACTTACCTCAAGAAGCTTGGAAAAAGCAAACCAAAATGAACCCAAGCAAACAGAAAGAAGGAAATAATAATGATAAAAGCAGCAATGAATGTAATTCAAAACAACGACAAAATACCACTTTCCTCTTTTGAGGAATTCAATGAAATGAGACATTATTTTAAAAAAGCAGTAGGGGCATCTGGGTGGCTCAGTTCGTTGAGCATCAGACTCTTGATTTTGGCGCAGGTCATGATCCCAGGGTCATGGGATGGAGCCCCATGTCGGGCTTTGCCATGAGCATGGTGCCTGCTTAAGATTCTCTCTCTCTCTCTCTCTCTCTCTCTCTCTCTCTCTCTCTCCCCCCCCCTCCCCGCCCCGCTCCTTTCCCCCACTTGGTCTCTCTCTCTCTCTCTAAAAGCTAAAAATAAATAAAAAGTAATAAAATTAACAAATCTTTACTAAGACTTAACAAAAATTAAAAGAGAGAAAGCATACATCACCCATATCAGGAATGAAACAGAATTGTACTACAGATCCCACAGCCATCGAAAATACAATGAGGGACTCCATGAACAAATCTACGCTCATGGATCTGACAACTTTAGAACTGAACCACTTCCCCAATAACCACGTACCACCAAATCTCAATCGAGATAAAATAGCCTGAATAGTTATACAGCCATTAAAGAAATGCAACTTTTAATTACGAAGCTCCTGGAAAAGAACTCTCCAGGTCCAGACCGTTTCATTACAGAATATTACCAAAGATTCTGGTAGAGGAATAAAGAATAATTAGTGCCAATTTCATATAATAGCTTTCAAAAATGAGAAAAGGAGAGAAACTTTCCAACTTATTTTATGAGGCTAATATTACTCTGATACCAAAACCAGACAAAGAAAGTACAAAAAATGAAAACTACAGACTAATACTTCTCATGAGTTTAGATGCAAAAATCCACAGTAAAATACTAATTGAATTGGATTCGATCATGTATACAAAGATAACCTCACCATGACCAAGTGGGATCTATTCCATTTCTGTAGGGCTGGTTCAACATTCAAAAATCCATACCATGGAATACCACTCAGCCAAAAAAAAAAAGAAAAAAAAGAAAAAAGAAAGAACTGTGAATACACTCAACAACCTGGCTGAATCTCTGGAGAACTATGTGAAGCAACAAAGACTATCCCACAAGTTTACATACTGCAGGATGCCATTTATGTAATATTCTTTTTTTTTTTTTTTTTTTTTTTTTTTTTTTTTTTTTTTTGAGAGAAAGAGAGAGAGAGAGCTGGGGAGAAGCAGAGGGAGCAGGAGAGAGATAATCTTAGGCTCACCCAGCCTGACTAGGAGCTTGATCTCAAGACCCTGAGATCATGACCTGAGCCACAATCGAGTCGGATGCTTAACTGAGCGAGCCACCCAGGTGCCCCTATGTAACACTCTCAAAAAGACAACATTTGAGAAGTAGAGAATAGATTAGTGGTTGTCATGGGTTAAGGATGTAGGTGATGGGGTGGAAGACAGATGGGCACGATTATTAATGGGCTGTAGGAGGGAATCCTTGTTGGAACTGAGCTAGTCTATATTTTACCTTGTGGATAACAAACCTACACATGATAAAACTGCATCGAAGTAAACACAGATACACACACTCACACACAACTAAAACTGGGGAAATATGAATAAAAGCAGCTAATAGCAGTCAATATCCTGCTTGTGGTATTATACCATGGTTTTATAAGATGTTACCACTGGGGAAACTGGGTGAATGGTGTGTGTGAACTGTCCATATTACTTCTCACAACTGCATGTGAATCTACAATTATTTCAAATTAAAAAGGATAATTGAAATGATCAGTTGACCATATTTAAATGAGTATCTTTACTTAAAAAAACAACAACATAGGGGCGCCTGGGTGGCTCAGTCGCTTAAGCGTCCGACTTCGTCTCAGGTCATGATCTCACGGTCCGTGAGTTCGAGCCCCGCTTCGGGCTCTGTGCTGACTGCTCAGAGCCTTGAGCCTGTTTCAGATTCTGTGTCTCCCTCTCTCTCTGACCCTCCCCCGCTCATGCTCGGTCTCTCTCTGTCTCAAAAATAAATAAACATTAAAAAAATTTAAAAAAAACAACATTACAAGAAAGAGCTTTATATTTGCTCTTTGGCAATTCATCGCCTCTGTCCTCTCCTCCTTCCACAACCCTCTCTCTCCCACCAACCATTTCAGAGTTAAAATGAAGAATAATATCCGATATACTTCTGTTGCTTAAAGTTCTATGCCTTTCCTGAGCTACTGTGGTAAATTAATGACTCCTCCCAATATCTAAGGGTCGTCAATGTCTGCTGGGCCCAAGCTATCTTACATCGAAACAGAATGCATCAGTTAGTATCATTCCCTGTTTTGGTTTTTGTAGCTAACTTAGTCATCAAGGGATTTCTTTTTTTAACTGTTAGAAGAAAATCCTTTTTTGCTGGCAGTAGTTATAATACCACTTTAAACACCGCGTTGTATACAAACCTGATTGCCCGCCACCTCCCCAAATAACTTAGCATTCATCCGCCGGGAGAATGTAAAGTCTCCCTGTAGTTCTCACTGTAAAGTCAATAGTGGGGTCAGATGTGATCAAGGAGGTGCTATTTACCAGGTAAGTGGGTGTTGTGTGAAGCAGAGGAAGTCTGATCTTATTGACAGAGGCGTCCTCCCCCGTGCTCTACAAGAACCGTACAATTGCAATGATCTTTTTAGCAGAGCGGTGGTCTAAGGAAGTCCTAGAACAACCAGTGACAAATACAGAAATGCTCCCGCCCAAGGGTCCGCCAATGTTTTCTGTAAAGAGCCGGACAGTAACTATTTTCGGCTTTATGGCTGACACAATCTCTGTTGCAACCACTCACTCCTTCTGTAAACCAATGGTGCGTCCAATAAAACTTCATAGGTGGAAACAGAATTTGGCATTTCATACGATTTTCACGTGGCATGAACCATTAGTCCTCCTCTTTGATTTTTCTTCCACCATTTCAAAATGTACACAGACCATGCAGGACCAGGTGGTGGGCTGAACCCCGCTCCCGGCCACGAGGAAGCAAAAGGAAGGAATTACGCTTGGTTGCAAACATCTCAGTGTGTATTTGGTAGCAGGCGATCCCTTTAGGTAGTTTTTCAAAACAATCAGCAGGAAGGGGCGCCTCGATGGTTCAGTTGGTGGAGCGTAGGACTTTGGCTCAGGTCATGATCTCACGGTTTGTGAGTTCGAGGCCCGTGTCTGGCTTCATGCTGACAGTGTGGAGCCTCCTTGGGATTCTCTCTCTCTCCCTCTCTCTGCTCTCCACCACCCCCACTTGTTCTCTCTCTCTCTCTCTCCCTCAAAATAAATAAATTAAAAAAAATGAACAGGAAACGTAGGTGTGGAAAAGATACATTTCATCAAGAGATTTATACACATCATATATATGTTTGATATACATCATATATACGTATATGTATCTATGCAGCCACACATGCGCATTGAATAAATAGACCACAATGGAAATTATTTTCGTGTTCCTTGTCCATAAGTAAAGAGTTAACCTGTAGGCTAGTAATTTCTCCTGATATCCAGACTCCTCCACCCTGCTGACACCAAGGAAATATTCTACATTGATATCCTCAGCTGACAAACCTTGAGAAATACGGTAGCTGGAAATGCAAGGAAATTTGCTTTCATCTGCACATCTCTTTACTGTGCAGCTTGGAATTGTCGCGGTCCATCAGTCACAGCAGCCAATTCAGGGCTGAGACTGTGATCGAGTCACAGAGACTTTAGATAATGGTCTTGGGAGCAATGCCCTCTCTTTGCCTACCTGAGAGGAATCTGTCCTTCTGAAAAGAGCTGTTTATTTAATTCTTTACTCTAGACTTTCGGGGGAGGTTTGGACATCGTTGGCGTCTCAGAGACGGCAGGCATTCATCTCCTTCAGTGATATGTCCAAGTCCCACGAGAGTTGTCAAAAAGATCCAGGTGATTTTAACTTAAGAGGAAACTTCCAACATTCTTCAGAGTCTGTTACCATTTCCCCATCCTTAGTTTTGAGAGGCTGTCTACCAGTGGTTCTGGAACGCTCATCTACCGCAGGAGGTAACCGCATTCTTTAGCGTAAGGCTTTGTAAAGAACCAGTGTGTCATTTTATGCCAAATATAGCTGATAGAGATAAAAACTTCTGATGAGTACCTTTCACTTCAGACAGCCATTTGTTCCTACAGCTACTTTGCAAACTGTTTTATTTTATTTTTTGAAGTCTTTGTCCCCTAAAACACTCTCTTATACTATTTTCTGCACATCTGCAACAGACAAGAATTTTGTACAAAACCTGCCTGTGGGGAGAGAGCACACTATGCTTTTTCAAACTACATGAGTCTCACCTTCCCCCTGCGATTCTGATACATTTTCTAGCTCCAGCCTGCCCCCCTTGAGAGCCATTTGCTTGAACGTAGAGGTTGGAAGTACATCACTCCAGAGTCTTCACGTCTCTGATGCTAAGTTTTCTCCATAGCTCTCATGGTGACTTACTGTAGACATTTTTTCCTTCCTAACAAGTCACTAACTCATGTACAATTTGATAACAGGATGAAGAATGACATAATTTTCCTCCACTATGACTTCTCATTGACCACCGTCAGAAAAAAAGAACAAAACAAATGTCCACCTGATACAAAATCCTTATCATGGGTCTAACCAACTCAAAACACAATTGATCAATTTCTCAGTGCCCTGGAGAGGCAACGAGACTTCCTTTGTTGCCTTTCAGCAGAAATCTGGGAGATTCTGGGTGGGTTAGGTAGAGGGAGCACAGTGTAGCTGGCCTTCAGGGCAATCCCAGGTACTGGATTTCTTTCCTGACCATAGTCCACTCAACTTTGACCTCGCTTCCATGTTATTCCAGGACATCAGCAACTTGTTCAGTGTTTATGTAGGAATACTGCTTTGGAGAAGGAGGAACAGGCCTAAGGAAGATAAACTCTGATCCAAGCAAGAAGACCCAAGGTGGAAATCAAATGATCTGACCCCCATGCGTGGTTACTCATTACACCTCCCTCAAGTGATCCCACACTGATCTCAATAGCATGGGTCAAACCACAGCACAACTAAAGCTGTTGATAAAGCTATGGTGTGCTGATTTCTGCGTAGGCACTCATTCATTCCCTGAGTTGCTGGACTGTTGGAGTGAGAGCTGTTTGTCCAAGGTCATCCCTTCTCCCAAGGGACAATATACATCCAATGGCTGCTTGATCAGGAGGGTATAAAGAGTTAGTCCATCGGCCATAACTCCGGAAGATCATCCAATTCCCCAAAGAGTGGCTGAAGCCTTTATTGTGATCGCATTGAGGGTAATCTACCTCTCCATAATTCTCCTTCCTTCACTCCCCCACATCGACCCTAATTAAGAAAACTCCCTAAATAAACTTCCTTTATACAAATCTCCATTCAGAGGTCTGTTTTTCCAAGGAACTCAATTCAAATAAAACAAGAAGCATACCTCAGAACAGAAATGTCTTCTCTTTAATAATTCATTTTCTTTATTCACTCATCCACTATTTACTGAACTCCTATAACACTCGATACTGTATTAACTTTTGGAAATTATGAGATAAATAAACACCATGTCTTGCATTCAGAGAATTCAGAGCCTACTAATGGAGAATAAGATTTTAAAAAGATTGGGGCGCCTGAGTGGCTCAGTCGGTTGAGTGGCCGACTTTGGCTCAGGTCATGATCTCACGGTTTGTGAGTTTGAGCCCCGCGTCAGGCTCTGTGCTGACAGTTCAGAGCCTGGAACCTGCTTCGGATTCTGTGTCTCCCTCTCTCTCTGCCCCTCCCCCACTCATGCTCTGTCTCTCTCTGTCTCAGAAATAAATAAACATAACAAAATAAAAAATAAATAAAAAAGATATATACATAATTATCAAATCATTCATAAGAAATTATGGGATCACAGAAAAGGGTTCCTTAAACCCAAACTGGGGAAATGGAAAAAGGTGGGGAACATTTCTGGAGAAAGTGATGATAGACGTAAGATTGCGTAATGTTTTTTTAGTTCCAATGTTTTATTGAGATAGAATTCACACAGCGTAATATTCACCCCTTTAAAAGTTAACAATTCAGTGGTTCTCAGTAGATTCTGAAAAGAGCTCTTTATTTAATTCTTTACTCTAGTGTTGTACAACTTTCACCACCGTCTAATTCCAAAGCATTTTTATCACCCCCAAATAAACCCTATACCCATTAACAGGGGCTCCCCATTTCCCTCTGCCACTGGCCCCTGGAAACCACTAATCCATCTTTCTGCCTGTATGAATTTGCCTATTTTGGACGTTTCCTGGAAATCGAATCACGCAAAACGTGGTCCTCTTTGGCTTTCACTTACCATAAAGTTTTCAAAGTTCATCCGTGTTATATCATGTATCAGTACCTCATCCCTTTGAAAACTATGTGGTCAAATATACCTAATAGGAGAGCTACCATTTTAACCATTTTTAAGTGTATGACTCAATGACACTAAGTATATTCACAGTGTTGTGAAATCATCGCCACTATCCATTTATCCATTTCCACAACTTTTTTTTATCATTCCAAACAAAAACGATGTGCCCACTAAATACTAACTCCTATTTCCCCCCATCTCCCCACTCCCATTATTTCTACCTTTGGGTTATTGTGAATAATGCTTTGATGAAGATTGGCGTGCAAGTATCTGTTCGAGGACCTACTTTCAATCCATTTGGGCATATACTTAGGAGTGGAATTGCCGGATCATTATGGTAATGCTATGTTTGTCCCCTTCAAGGTGTCCCACAGGGACAGTGTCCCACCGTTCACATTTCTTCATCCTTTTTTCTTTCCTTGCCTCAGACTGGATAATTTCAATTGTCCTATCTTCAAGGTTGCTGAATCTTTCTTATGCCTGTTCAAATTTTGTGTTGAGCCAGAGAGGTCGAGTGAAGTTTTCATTTCAGCAAGTATACTTTTTTTTTGTCTCCAGCATTTCTATTTGGTTCTTTTTTATAATTCCTGTATCTGTATTAATGCTCTCTGCTTGGTCAGATATTGTTCTCATGCTTTCCTTTAGCTTTATAGACAGAGTCTTTAGTTTTTTGAATATATTTATAAGAGATTATTTAAATCTGCTTAGAGTTTTTGCCTAATAATTTCAATGTCTTGGATTCCTTTGTTCTATTGATTGCTTTTACTCCTGTATATGGGTCATACTTTCTTGTTTTTCTAGATGTGCGTTTTTGTTGTTGTTGTCGAAAGCTGGACATTTTAAGTAAAAACTAGGACAGCTCTGGGAATAAGATACTCCCTACTCCTCAGGATTGTTGGTCTGTTAGTGATTTTTCTGAACTAATTCAGAAAATCCTTTATTCTTTGTTGTGTGCAGCCACTGAGGTCTCTACTCAGCTTAATGGTCAGGTAATGATTAAAGATTTCCTTAAAAACATGGAATCAGTAACTCTCCCAGTTTTTGTGGGGGAGCTCTGTGTGTCTGTTGGAACGTGCCTTCAACACTCACCCTGGCAGCTCAAAACTCTGACCTAACCTTCACTTCCTGTTTGTACAGAGACTGAAGGGCAGCCAGAGAGGAAAGCATAGGGTCTTGCCAAGACTTTCCTGGGCATGCACACATCCCTACACATGTGCAGAGCCTTCTTACAACCCCAGGAATATGTTGGGGCTCTTCAAAGCCCCTATGGCATCTCATTCCCCGGATTTATTTTTAAGCTTTATGGTTAACTTATTATTTGCCCCAAATTGTTATTCACTGCTTCAGGCAGCCAAGATATTAAAAAATTGCTTCTGATAGTTTTCAATAAATGCTCCTGCTCCCACTTGCACTCTGGAATAAAACTCTTTGCATTAGGTGAACTCTGAGTCCGAAAAAATAAAAACAGCCTTCCGTAGAACCCCAAGACAGGTCAAATAATAATAATAATTACCTGCAAATGGAGCGTTAAGACCAAATTTTTTTTGCATGAGTCTCCATTACTTTCAAGATAAAATGCCAAATCAATAACTTAGCATGTAAAATCCTTTAGAATCTCATCTCTGCCGAAATCATCAGCCTCATCTGCTGAGGCTAATGATTTCTAGACTTCCACCACCAGTGGCTACCAGGTTGCTGGTTTTTGCCTGACTATGGCTTCTGGTTTCAAGACTGTTGTGAAGCTGGGAAGGGGTGGTCGCATTAGCGCAAGTTACAGAAACATAAAGGTCTCTTTTCTCACTGCAATTCTGCTATTTTTCTTGAAAAAAAATGCCTCCTGGATTGCTACAGTCTTTGATTAAGTTCAAGCCCCCGAAAATGGTCTTGCCCACAATCTTCACCCGTGTTTCCATTGCTTTTGTGGAGGAGAGAATTTTCAGAGGAATGAAAATTTTCACTGCTATCCAAACTAAGTTTTATTTTATTTTATTTTATTTTATTTTATTTTATTTTATTTTATTTTATTTTATATTTTATTTTTCAAACTAAGTTTTAAAGGCAGGGACACCTGGGTGGCTCAGTTGGCTAAGTGTCTGACTTAGGCTCAGGTCATGATCTCACAGTTTGTGAGTTTAAGCCCCATGTCGGGGTCTGTGCTGAGAGCTCTGTCTCAAAAATGAAGAAACGTGAAAAAAAAATGTTAAAGGCAGAATAGAGGGGGGAATTGATTATGGCAGAGGTGACAGCTTGGGAAAGGAAAGAAGACGAAACACACAGTAGACTTACACAGGAGAATTGCAAGCAGCTTGGTTTTACTGGAGGATTAAGTTGAGACAAGGAGCAGAAAGAAAAAGAGAGAGGCAGAAGAAGGGGCTAATAGTGAATGGCCCGGGTTCTACATTAAAAGTTCACTTTTTGTTTTTCCCTGTTTGCTGTTTTCCTCTCAGGGCCAATTTCAAATCTCAGCGATTATAGGAACACTGGCGTAGCTGCTCAAACCCACAGTTCTCTGCCACTACTATCCTTCCCCTACCACCCCAACATCGCTTACCTGCTGTCAATATTTCTATTTAATTATCTTTTTGGCATCTCCCAAATGCATTCTTATCTGATCCTCGCATTCAGTACCTATCACTGTGTTAGGAAATGCTAGGTGTTCCAAAGATCTGTTATGAACTGACTGCTGGAGAGGTTATTAAGAAATGCTCCCATGTTCTTACTTTAGGTATCATTCCTGATGATGCAACTGTACTAGTACATGTTAGGTCAGGAAAGAAAGGTGATATTTTGGATATTTTTAGATATTTTAAATACTAGATATTTTAGGCAAAAAGAACCTAACGTATGGACTTCGGGGCTTGCATAACTGTTGGAATGTGGGAGGACTAAAGATCAAGAAAGTCCATGCTTGCTTTCAATGAATCTGGAAGTAGAGCAACCACACGAGGCCATCCCTGATGATCTCAGCTACCTATGGAAACAAGTAGGCAAATCTCAGGAAACTTCTGGAAGCCACTGTTAAAAACTCACACCGACCATTTATCAGTGCTTACATGCCTACATGGCAGCTGTTACAGGAGAATAATAATGTATTTCTTGTCTTTGAAATCTCATGCAAATACCTCTCTTTGGGATGCTTGCCAAACGACGGAGGTCCACATTCAGTGGTGAAGGACTTCCATCTCAGCTGCTAAGAGTGATACCAGCTGAAACTCTTCAGAGTCCTTCGAAAGTTAGAGCCCTTGGACATATCAGCTGTACTTAGACCCTCTGCTGAAGAGAACCACCTTGCTAAGGCCATGTTCCCTTCTTGAAGTGGCCTACATTCAACTGGTCAGTACAAGGATATGATGATCCAGCCCATTCCTCCCAACTCAGGACATTGCTAAAGAGCCAGCCCAGCTTCAGAAATTGCATGGAGTTTGATAAAGCCTTGTTTTGTATATCAGAACCCCCAGGATGCATCACAGAGCAAATTCTCCCTCTGCCCTTTGCTGCTGCCTTTACTTTGCCTGTAGGTATTAATCCTAAGAGCCCTTCCCCCTAAATATTTTGCATGCCAATCTTTATCTCGGAGTCTGCTGGTGGGCAGAACCCAACTGGCATCTAGGTCAAGTAGTTTGAGAAAGTTAAGATGGGATTCTAGAGCTGGACCTCTCTCTGGGCAGCTTGAAGTATGGACCCCATTGCTGGTGGTAGGTGAAGCATAGATAGCCACTGGTCCAATGTAGCAGAGCAATGAATTATAAAGACTTTCTTTGGTGGTTAACTAAATGATATATCAGCAGAAGAAAATGCCTTAGCTAGTCTAGTGTTTTAAGTGTTTGAAAAATATGGAGAAAAATTGTAATCATCGAAACAATTGAATTGGTTGGCTTTGCCTGGGTCAGTTGAAGGTTTGGGGAAAGATAATAAAAGGCCAACAGTGATTAATCAACTAAAGGCTAGGAGTGAAAGCCGGCAGCATAGAAAGAGTCTATCATTGAGGAACTGCTATGTACTCAGCACAAATATTTCACGTAACTCATGCAACCCTCACGACAACCCTGTCAAGTGCACATTTTCTCCATTTTACAGATGAAGAAATGGAAGCACAGAAAGGTCCAGAAGGTTGCTCAGGATCACCCGATGATTATGCATCTACTTGAGTGCTGATTTGACCAAACATTCATCACCCCAAGAAACTTTGTGCTCCATTAGAAGAGAGACTTTTCTTTTTGCTTCCAGGGGCCCTAAGCTTCCCTTCCCAACTACCCCAACTATATGCCATGAAGTCATCAATAGCCCGAGGAAAGACTCACCTACAGGGCTTCCATGGGCAGGAATCAAAGCCTATTTCCCTCACTTTGAACAAGTAGGTGGGACCCAGACATTTGAAGGGTAAATTGTGTATGGACAGGGGCTTCTTTGTGTGACTGGCTCTTTCTGCTAACACAGCCCCCTCTCCAGAATGAACTCCAGAAGAGCGCAAAGTATTGGCCAAATGGGGTTTCCAGGACAGAATGCTGATCATCACAGAGCGGAGTGGAGCCCGCTCCAGACCTTTCCTCTGGACATCAGGAACTCATTTTATCAATGGCAGCTGGAGTTGGCAACAGAAAGGCTGTGGGAACCTTGGGCCAAGGCTGAGGAGGACAGACTTCCAGGAGGACTGACCCCCACAGCCACACCGGAAGTCAGCGCCCAGGACCTCAGTGCCAACCCTCTGCCACTCAGGTCCTGCCAGACAGGGGCAGCAGGCCCAGCCACCCAGGCAGAAGAGAGGGTGGTGAGCAGGAGGGGCGTAATGCCAGATGGCAGAGCTGGACAAAGGACCAGCCGGCCGGCCCCAGCCATGTGCCAACTGTTAGCAGAGCCCGGGGACTACTGGGACAGGCAGGAAGCATGGTGGCTGCCCCGCTCCTCCGGGGTCCCTGGGCTTACTGCCTCGGGTCTGCCCTGGTGAGCCTGGTGAGTGCCATGCGAGAAGCGCTTATCCTGGGGTCATAGGACGTGAGTTCAAAATCAGTCACATCCTAGTCATGTGACCTTGAGCAATTACTTTACCTTTCCTGCTCTAAGCAGAGGGCTGCCATGGGGACAAACTAAGTTACACGCATGGAAAGGGTTTGTGAACAACGGGCTACAAATATACATCTAGAGTGTTGCTACAAGGCTATAACATGTTCATCTTGGACCTATGTTTGTAGTCCCCTTTTAAATAGGAACATTTTGGTTGCACTAAAAGGCTAAAACAACCCCGAACCAAACCAGGAGCGATCACAGGTCCATCCCTACCGCAAGTAACAGTGTCAGTCTCTGTAGAAGCAGGTGTGGCCTTGCTGTTCTTGGGATCAGCCTCTTCTCTGGTCCCTCTCTGCGATGCTCCATTGGCTGCCCTGGCAACCCTCTCCCACAGCCCAAGGCCACGTGATCGCCGGTTCCAGTAGAAGCGCCATCTGCCTGTGTCCCTGGCTGGGGTCAGTGAGCTCCATACTTGTCCCTCCCAACAAGCTTAGCTCTATCCCACTTCCCTCCCCTGCATGCATCTCTCAAGTGCTCCCTGACAGACGCTATAGAAACAGCGAGTGTACTGTGTTGTAGCAAAAATAAATTTACGTGTTGATCAAAACTGGGCAGCTTGCCTGGGGAATGTTTTCAAGACACCTGGGTGTGCCACGTGTTGTTGGAACTCATTTGCTTCCACACCAGCTGTGTGATGGGGACACACGGCCTCCCCGCTCTGGGGAGAACCAAGGATGGATGCAGAATGAGCGCTGAGATCCCCTCTGGTTATTCCTAAACCTTGTAAATGTCTAGCAGTTTGAGTCTCTTTTCCAACGTGGTCCTCTAGATTTTTGTAACTCTGGAAGATTTTTATTCAACCAACTCAAGTCTGTTTCCTCTCAATAGATAGCTATGGTTTTCCCACTGTGAGCCAGATTGTGCCAGAAGCTCTGCACCAAATAAGAGTGACAAAGTGTGGCCTCCAGGGTGCTCACAGACCCCATCGGGAGGGGTTTAGGTGCACGGGCATGCCCTGGAATGTTCTAGAAGGATCCACCACGAGGATGTATATTTTGCCAGTAATCTTATCCCTTTCGGGATGTTATAACAAACCACCACAGACTGAGTAGCTTATAAGCAACAGAAATTTATTTCTCATGGTTCTGGAGCTGGGAAGTCCAAGATCAAGGCACCAGAGTGGTCGGGTGAGAGTCCTCTTCCAAGGTCATAGCTGGCACCTTCTCTCTGTGTCCTGACATGACACAAGGGATTTGGGGGTGGTTCTGTGGAGACTGTTTTATAAGACACCAGTCCCACTGATAGGGCTCCACCCCCACGACTTACGCACCTCCCAAAGGCCCCACCTCCAAATACCATCACACCAGATTTTAAGACATGAATTCGGGGTCGGGCGAGGGGGACACGCACAGACATGCAGACCATTCACCAAATGAAGAAGCAGATTCATTTCAAGAGGGATGGGACAGGGTTTGCCAAGACACAGCACGTGAAGGCACACAAACAACTGGGTGATGGTAGGTGCCGTGTGGGTCGGGCCTGAGGTGGAACAGGTCACAGAGGCCCCGGGAAACCTCCAAGCTAAGGGCTGTGTGGAAGAGAGAGCCAACCCTCGGCTCCAATGAATTGTCATCATGCAGTAATCAGGCCCAGCCTGAGCTCATCTCTGATCTTTCAAAAGATGCCGGCAATTCGGATTTTGAACAAATTTTCTGATTTTTTTTTTTTTTTTTTTTTTTTTGCAGAATAGGAAATATTTTCTTTTATTAGCAACGGGTAAAAATAACTTCCTGATGTTTAATTGTTGGTAATCAATTAAGATAAAAAAGAGCTCTTTCAGGCCAACTGTAGAGGGTGCTACGTTACCCACCCAGAGTCCCTCACCCCTCAGCTACTCTCAGGGCTGGCCAGTGCCCCCCTTCCCTGCCTGTATTTCTTCCTGTATCAGAAGTGTTTCCAGAACAGCATCCAAACCTGGCCCTGGGCACTGCGCCTGTTGAATGTGACCTGTCAGCTGAGACATCAAGCATACCAGTCTGCAGACCAGAGGTGATCCTGAGGCCACCCGTTTAAGACGTTTGAGCTAGAGTTGGGGAAGAGTGGGGTGCTAGGAGGGAGCCGCTGGGGAGGGGAGGTGACGAGCCATGGGGCCAAAAGGGGAGAGAGGGCCTTGTTGGGGTCAGCCCATTGTCCCTGCAGAGGAGTTCTTGCTG
The DNA here is from genome assembly GCF_046562875.1 of Panthera onca. NCBI lineage: Eukaryota > Metazoa > Chordata > Mammalia > Carnivora > Felidae > Panthera > Panthera onca. Next base: position 72,714,067 of record NC_138349.1, read on the forward strand.
GAGCAAGCAAGCAGGTTCTGAAATCCGCCCTTGCTCCATGGCCAAGTCTGAGCTTGGTGTGGGCTGCATCCCGCAGAGAAGGATGCTTTAACCAGGCACAGTGGGCAAGCTCTGTCCTCACACAAAGGAGGCACTGTGTTTTAATTTGTCTGTCTAGGAGCCAGACAGTGTGCCTCTATTAATTTGCACCAAGGGACCTCTTCCTGCACTCTAGCCACCTCTTTTTTATTTATCATCATCTTTCATGTTATACACTTTATTTATCTTATTTATAATCTATCTCCCACACCAAAATACTGGCTCTGTGAATTTCAATCAATGCTATTTCCCGAGGGAAAGGAGGGAAGGAAGGAAGGAAGGAAGGAATGAAGGAAGGAAAGAAGGAAGGAAGGAGGGAAGGAAGGAAGGAGAGAAGGAAGAAAGGAGGGAGGAAGGAAGGAAGGAAGGAGGGAGAAAAGAAGGAAGGTGGGAGGGAGGGATGGAAGGAGGGAGACAAATTAGAGGCAGAGAAATCCATTTGCAGTCTATTTTAATAATTAATAAGAGAATAATGGGAACTAAGGTGGAGGCAGTTAAGTCAGAAAGGGCTGCAGTTGTTCTGAATAGAATGTTCATTTCTTTTTGCCCTCTCCAGCCAATTCTATCAACCAACAGATCCCTGGAAACACCTTGCTTTCCTTATTTCAAGTATTGCAACCCCAAATTCCTATACTCCAGAGCTGGAAGCGGCTTCTCGGTGAGCTTCATGCCCGTCATTTCTGCCTCCTGGTTCTGGGTTGGCTTTTTCATATGAAAAGCCATTTCTGACATCCCTCCCTCCATTTCTTTCATTTGAATTTTCATTTACGTCTGGCGGATTTTCTAATAGGTTGAATTTCTTATTGAGTCCTTTGCCTCAGGGCCATACCCACGGTACTGGCTCCGGGATCCAGGAGCAGAGAGGCTCCTTTCGCAGCCTGCATTCTGGAGCTACTGAGGAACATGCCCCCTGGCCGGGGGTGCCCTCCAGTCCTGTGTGGCCGCAGTCTGTGACCTCCCCAGGGAAGGGAAGGGAACTCCTGGCGGGAACATCCTTCCGGGTTCTGCTCCCCGCCCAGTGGAAACACTTGCAATCCGAGCGCGGTGGTTGATGTGATAAGGTTCACAGATGAAAAGCTAATCAGAATTTGTCTTTTAAATGAAAGCCCCTTTCTGAAATGAGGCACAGCAGGTGGGAAGAAGCCACTCTTCTTTCCTGAGCCGTCACACATCTGAGATCAGAAGCACGGTTTTGTGGTTTTTTGTTTTTCTTTTTAGTTTTATTTATTTATTTTGAGAGAGAGCGAGAGCAGAAGTGGAGGCGGAATAAGGGAGAAAGAGAATCTGAAGCAGGCTCCATGCTGTCAGCGCAGAGCCCCACTCAGGCCTCGAACCCACAAACCGCGAGATCATGACGTGAGCTGAAACCAAGAATCTGATGCTCAACTGACTGAGCCACGCAGACGCCCCCGGTTTTGTGGTTTTTTGTTTTTGTTTTTGTTTTTTGTTTTTAATTCAGGTTAGTTAACAGACAGTGAAGTCAGTTTTGTGTCTTGAGCAGCCACAGGAGCGAGGGTCACTGCCATCTCTGCCTGAAAATCCAAATGTCAGAAAGGCAATCATTGTCCACGAGAGCTAAACACAGCCCCACCCTCTTCCACATATTTGAATATGATGTGGGAAACAAAGGCAGAAGGAAATGGTGGATAGAATGAAATTTCCTTAGAAGCTGCAGCCCTTTGACAAATACTTGAGGCAGGCAGAGGAAAATGTTTGTCCGGGAACTCCTTACTGTCTTAATGCGAAGGATTTGCTAGCTTGGCAATAGCTGGGCCTCCAGGATCCTGTGAGTATTCTTTAGCATATGAAAGTCTCATTGGAAACTTCCCCTTGACCTTCCTTCCCCAACTCCCAAGTATATAACCAGTGTCTCTTTATGGTTCCGGGAAGCTCTTTCTGCCCACGGGTTCTGTCCCCGTGCTTTAATAAAATCACCTTTTTGCACCAAAGATGTCTTCAAGAATCCTTTCTTGGAGAAAGACCCACAAACCCCCTTTCACCCCAAAACCTCATCAGAATATATAAATATTTTTATGTTAAAAAATATATATACGTATATATTTTTTTCAAATTTGTCATCTTACTCCCTGGTATAAATTTTTAACATAAAGGATCCAACTTGATGGCTGTGAATGTCTCTTCTTTTTCAAGGTGGGATGTGGTCAACTGGGTTGGAGGACTCCGTGGGTAAATTTCTGAATTCAAAACTGGGGGTGAAGGCAGCTGTCCGGGCAAACCCAGATTAATATATTAAAAAGAAATAAAACTGGGCAGGAAAGCCGGCAAGAGCATAATAAAAAAAAAAAAAAAAAGGCCAGCCAGATGTCGGAGGCCGGATACTTCCCTTGCATGCTTTTGGCTACTGTGATCTTGCTTGCCTCTTGCATCAGCCAACTGTCCATGTAGCACAACCAGTAGTGCCCCACCCCCACCACAACTCCTCCCTCCCGCCCCCTGCCCCATGCAGCCAATAGAACATTTCCAAGTACCCAGCAGCTAGCCAGGCATAAAAGGAGGCCAGCACCAGGGCTCCGGGCTCAGCCTTCTTCCTGGGCACTGAGTATTTGCTGTAACAAAAACTGAAACGTGTGGTGTCTAAATGGGGTGTCTTTCGATCGGATGGGGGCTTCCGAATGTGGGGTGATGATAGGGTGGAAGGCGGTGGCGGTGGCGTGGGAGGTGAAAGAATTCACCCGAGGCAGAATGAAGGCCATAGAAGTGTCTTGAAAATAAGGCAAGGGAGCGGCGGGGTGGGACAGCAGAGGAGAGGCTGTCTGGCAGGAGGTAGTGGGGAGGGGGCTGGTTTTAAAGGGGGAAGATGAGGAGGCATGATCAAGTATGGGATTCTCCCCTTTTTTGTAACCGTATTTGTAAATATCCCCTTGGTCAGTTAGGGCCTATGGATATTTTGGGGTGGGTCACCTGATGGGCCTGTGTTCAGCCAGGTGGTCACGTGGCCCTGTCTCTATTCTATCATTCAAGCCTGTCTGCCTAAAAGTAGCCACGTGCCCTGCGTTTGCTGTGTCACTGATGGAGAGCTAGATCAGGATGATTTCCTAAGCTTTCCTGGTACCCCAGGAGAATCTGGTTTGGTTTTTTAAATCTCAGCCTTCAAATTCCTGGCCAGCTTCCGGAAAGGTTGCATCGTAGAACTTGCCTTTTTCTCTCCTCCTTAAGAGCATACACCACAGGATCTTCATGAGTTAAGGAAATGGCCCTTAATGAGTCTTCATTCAAAGGAGACAGAACCTGAACTCAGCTGAAGCCCTTTCGTGGGGTCTCCAGCCACGTTGGGGCAGGAGTGTTTCTCCATGGTCTGGTGCGTGGCTCTTCAGGCCGAAACGCTTGTCGTCTGATACAGATTAAATAGGGGACTAATTGGCACTCCTAAACTAACTCAGTTTTGGATGAGTTTGCTTCTGATTTTTTTTTTTTTTTAAGCATCTCAAAAGCCTCTTCTATAAATGATTCTCGAGAACCCTCACAGAGAGAAATTAGTCTCTTAACTATAATAGGGGTGGGCTCCAGTCCAGGTTTATAACCATTCTGTGTCTTTTAGAACGTTTCAGTGTCTCCCGATATTGAAAACTAAAATCTAAGTTCAGCTTAATTTCATCTAATTCCTTTTCAGTGCAGCATCCTAGAAACAACCAAAAAAAAGACAATAAAGGAGGAAATCAATTCCTTTGCCTATGTCAAAACAACAAACTTAAAAATAATCTCAGACACGTGCAAATGGGATAATTAAAATATTTCTCAAAATCCATGTGAAAATTCTAACATATTATCAGCTTGAAATTTTATAATTTTCTCAGAGGGGATAAACTTCCTCTTTCTTTTCCTTCCTTCCTTCCTTCCTTCCTTCCTTTTCATTTATTTTCTTTCTTTCTTTCTTTCTACAAAAACAATAATAATTATTATAGGGTCTCAAATGTACACCAAACACTAGGCTGGACTTTTTAGAGGCACTGACTTAGTCTTCATAAAGCCCTTTCAAGGTACATGTTGTTCTACCCATTTTACAGATGTGGAAACTGAGCCTCAGACATGGTAGCTCATTGGGTCAATAGACGGTAAGTAGACTGGAAACTGGGGCTGCCCACCTCCAAAGTGCATTCCCTTCCTGTTAGCCCAGCTGTCTTTTTAACCAAATCTAACAACAGTGGCAACAAGAATAATAACTCAAGATCAAATATTTGGAAGCGCAACTGTCTACATATATCTTATACTTTTAATCTCTTTATCCACAGGTTTTTGAGCGTATACATCAGCACTATCTGGACGTTTTCTACGATGATGTACCTTGGTGCTACCCAGTCATACAGTCAAGGGCCACATGTGACTCCTGAGCCCTGGAAAATTAGCTTGTGTGACTGAGAATCTCAATTCTTAATTTTATTTAATTTGAATTAATTTTAATTTCAATCTGTTAAAAAAGAACCTGCAAGCTCAACCTGGTATGGTTTAGGCCAAGTCACCAAAATTAATACCTCATGTCATTACAGTATGTCTTAATTGGTCAGTCAGGAATTTTCTGCTCTGGTCTTTACAATGAGGTAATAGGTCTCCTGGGCCTTTTCCACCCCTCCCACCCCCAAAGGGAAGATGAGGTAATCTGTAGGATAAGATCCCCTGCTTTTTCCTTTAAGGGCATGTGACCTAGCCTGAAATAATCCTTTTCTTTTCTTTTCCTAGGAACTTCCTTAGCCCACCTCCATTTTGTAAGCTTTCTATTTTGTAAGACTCCTCCTCTGAGCTCCCCTCTACTAGCTAGATGGAATGCTGTCCATTCACGGATCACTTAATAAAGCCAAATAGATCTTCAAATTTTCTCAGTTGAATTTTTCTTCTTTATTTATTTTTCTCTTAATTTTTTTCTGATGTTTATTTTTGAGAAAGAGAGAGACAGAGTGTAAGCGGGGGAGGGTCAGAGAGAGAGGGAGACACAGAATCTGAAGCAGGCTCCAGGCTCCGAGCTGCCAGCACAGAGGCCGATGCAGTTTATGTTAGCAGAATGTTCTGGGTTTATGTAAGCAGAATGTTCGACAAAGGTCAGTGGGTACATGCCACTGGACTTGAAGGTCAAGGTGGTCATTGTCTTGGGTCAGTCACAAGGGGTCTTGTTGGCTCAGGGCAGCCCCTACTGCTCAAGGGGTAGTTTCAATTCCCATCAGGGCTTGCTTGCCTGCTGGGTCTTTCTCCTGAGTCTTAACTCAGGAGAAGATGGAAATTAGAATTGAGCCTATGAGAAAATTAGGTCAAAATGGCAGTGGTTGAAATCCTCCTTCAAGGCTACCATACCAGGCAGCACACGTTTCTTACGTATTTATAATTGCAATGCTTACAGACATGTAGTAAAGGAGAAAATTTTAATGTGAACATAATATCAATGTTGATTTTTTCCTTATTAACATTAAGGAAGTTTCTGGAAAATAAGAGTGGCTTGCCTGTGGTCATGTATACTGTGGACTGAGAGTTGCTTTTCTTCTTGAGTTCCTATATGTCATTGCCACCCAGATGGATGTGGGACACCATTTTAATTCTCCTGTCTACACTGATCTCTCCATTCTACAATTCCCATGTCTACAAGGGCACATCTTACTGGAAACATAGGGAAACATTTATTTTGGCAAATTTAAATATGGCAAAGGAAAGTTTTTTTTTTCTGTTTCCAACTTTGCTTTTTACACACACACATATATGTATGCATACATGCATATATATATGGACTGCTCTTGTGAAAGAACATTCTTCCATTCTGAACGTACAATCTGGATTGTGGCCAATTATACCCTAGTTCTTCTTAAAACAAAACCTCTCAGAGATAATGACTTCTGTGGTGTTGTTTATTCTGCATCATATAATAGTATATAGAAGTTTGACCTCCAAAATATTACCAGAGAAACTCTGACCCATATTCACTCAGACACATTATGGTTCCCCTCTATAGAGGAGGTGATTTCTGCCCCAGTTGCAGTTGGGGAGACCCAGATTGAGGTAGAAGCCTGAGTTCTGTTCTGAGGAAGACAAGGAGAGGACAGAGATGTAAAAGCAAAAGGCCATGAGTGCAGCTCTCATTTATGTCTTCTATGTAGAACAGGGATTGAAACTAGGTTAACTGGGATTGGTTGGGTTATTATGCAAATGAAGGGTCAAAACTTGTCAAATCATCTTGGCTCCTTTGGAAGTGAAGAACGCCAGTCATTCAGGTGTCTGCATGAGGAGGGAGTTCAGTCCAGGCTGAGGCCTCACAGCTGGCAAAAATCATGGCTCCTCCAATAAGGATGTGCATGAATTCCACTTCCCTTATGGCCTCCCATCCCTATTTCAAAGAGATTCTCTTAGCTAGGCCTGTGTGCTCCATTTTGAAATCTCCTTTCATACCTGCTAATAATGTCTCATAGCTGTCCTTTCCAAAGAATGGCCCTTGGGCCAATGGGAACCCCCAGCCTAGGAGGTTGATTATGCCCTCATCCAATGACTTCACCCCCATCTGGTAGGTGATGATAGATTGACGGAGGAGCAGGGCACAGAAGGCCAACCCTTTGCTCAATGTGGGACCAATGTCATGGTACAGTTCCTGCTCCAGACCTCCCTATGGGATCAGGCTGGGGATACAGCACAGCCACCACAAACCACAGGCATCTGAATCCCTGTCTCAGGTCCTGCCACTAAGGAACTTCGCCTAAGACACCATCTCAAGGGCCTGAATTATTTGAAAAACAGGAAGTTATACGCCAACATCTAAACTAACATGACCCTCCTCAGAAAAGTCAAGGAGGCATTTTCACTAGTGAGCTTTAAGAAACAATAAACCTTTTTTTTTTTTTCCTTTTCTGTGCATAACTTCTATCCAAGATATTCCAAGGCAAAAAGAGTTATGCCATATCGCCACAGCCTAGATTTGGAACGCAAACTGAACTACAAAATAGAGGCTGTCACCTCTGCCAAGTTCATCAGTCCAAATGGCAATGGCTACAATGCGATTTAGAAAGGTAGATTTTTCAGAAAGTGATTATTTCAGATTTCAATTGAGTAGACAAAGAGAAAGAGCATAAGGAAGTGAAAAGATAAGATGATTTCAACACAGAAGGTGATGATAGCCATGTCTCATTTCTTAAGCATGCATATGAACATACAAATAAGAGATGATAGATTAGGTCACAAGAAAAGTACCGTGTATTCTGCATCATGTCCTTTATTGGCCCTAGTCCTGCTGAATGGTAAACAAGAAGAACAAAAGCTCTCATTTAGAATATACAATGACTTGGTAGAAAACAAAGCCTTCATTCATAATGGAAATAAAACCAGGATACTCTTATTTGCTGTTTAGTTTTACTCTACCCCTCTAGGCAAATTTAGAAGGAAGCCAAATTAAAATCAAAATTCTTCATTGTGATTGTGAAGCAGCGGGGAATTTGGATGACTGGAAATGCTGAAGTCAGTGATCTGGGACTGCCTGACTCAGCCCTCTCCCCCCCTGGGGCCAGACACCCGCAGAGGGACCACCTGTGTTCCTGGACCTGGCTGTTTTCTCTGAGCAAGAATGGAGGCACTTTGCCAGCAGGGACCTCTCCTTTTCCTTTTCCTGGACTTCTTTGGCCAGCTCCCGTCTTTCTGACTACCATATTTTGTGTGTGTGTGTGTTTTTTTTTCTATAACCATATTTTGGTCCTGTTCAACTTTTTATTCCCTCAAAGATATAGGATCATTGTAAGACCTTCAGACAAAGCAAAGTTTCCTACCACTTAGGTAGCATCTCTGAACAAGGGGGGCAGAGAGTATACTTGCCTTGCAGTGAGGATAACGAGTACGTATGGAATCGAGGACACTGCCCACAACGTTAAGAGAGGATTCTCTTCCTCCTGCTCTTAAATATTTTTTTTTTTTACATCAGTGTTCAGCAAACCTTTTCTTTAAACAGAGAGTAAGTAAATAGGCTTTGTGGGTCACATGGTCTCTATCACAACTACTCAATCTTGCTGTTGTAGTGTGAAAAGGGCTATCAACGCTATGTAGATGGATGGGTGTGGATGTGTTCTAATAACACTTTATTCACAAAAACAAACCCCGTGCCATATTGGGCCCATTGGCCTTAGTTTGCCCAACTGTCTTCTTCCTCCTCATCTAAAATGACTCCAGAGTAAAGCATGAATTTTATTATTAAGATAAAGCTAACTTATTATTAAGAAAAAAATTTTTTAAAAATTTAGTTGAAGTATAGTTGAGACACAATGTTACTATTAAGTATTATGAAAATTGTATTTTCTAGTTAAACCATTTAAAAATGGTTCTCTCCTTGGGGTGCCTGGGTGGCTCAGTTGGTTGAGCGTCCGACTTCGGCTCAGGTCATGATCTCACGGTTTGTGAGTTCAAGCCCTGAGTCGGACTCTGTGCTGACAGCTTGGAGCCTGCTTCAGATTCTGTGTCTCCCTGTCTCTCTGCACCGCCCCCCCACCCACGCATTCTGTCTCCCCAAAATAAATAAACATTAAAAAATATATAAAAAAAAATAAAAATGCTTCTCTCCTTAGCTTCTGAAATACATATTTTGTCCAATATCTGGATCAATTTATAAATAACTGCTTGTTATCGTTTCTGGAAGGGCAAGATGCATGAGAAAGGGAACATGTTTTCTGCCTGCCAATATTAACATCGCATTTAGTGAGGCAGAACATGCCCAGTGACCCTGCCATCCCTGTTCTTAGTATATGCTCTACACGTGTTCACTAGAATGCTTGTGCGGGAACATTTATTCATGGCAGAGCTCAGTCATATCCCCAAACTGAAAGCAATCCAAATATCTACAGCATAGAAAGGAGAAATGTGTTTTTGTATATCCTACCATACAATATTATACGGCAATGAGAATGAGCAAACCACAACAGCTCACAGTGCGTGGATGGAGCTCACAAACGGTGCTGAGGGGACAAAAGAGAGCATATGCTTTGGTTCCATTTTCATAAAGTTCGACAACTAATCCATGATACTAACAGCAGAATAGTGATTTCATTTGAGAGAGCAGCGGTTAGTGACGGGGCAGGGCAGGAGGGATTCCTGGGGTGTTGGTAATACTGTATTTCTTAATCTCAGTGCTGATTTCACAGATAAATTCACTGTTGGATGAGTATATTTAAGTTTATTTTTAAATTACAGCAGCCATACTAACAAGCGACCTTTACTAAAAGGCAGCCATGTGCCAGGCACTCTGTTCAGCACTTTGTATACTTTGTCTCATTTAACCTTCCCAAAACTCGAAGGTGGTATCTCAGCCTCACTGAATAGTGAAAACAAGGCTCAGAGAGGTTAAGAAATGTGCTCTAAGTCACACAGCTAGTAGGTGGCCAAGTTATAGTCTACTGCCTTGGTATATTACAGACAGATACCAGAACAATCCACAGCTGTATGAAATCAATCACTGGATCAGATATCCTAGGGGGAGAGTGGTGTGAGATTTCACGGTAGGTTTCAGGGTAGAATTCCCTGAGATGAGTAAGAACTGAACAGTTTGAACCACAGGTGGGAAGAGAAGGTTGAACACTTAAAGCTGGGACGTTGAAATAGCTAGATGTGTCCCCTCTGCTTTGTGCTGCCACCAGGCAGACAGATGGACTACCTATAGGAGGTTTCTCCTGCTCAGCTCATTGGGTCCAAGTCAAAATCACAATAGCTCAAGCATGGCTCACAAGCAAAGGGCTGGTTTTCTTCTGGGAGTGACATATTGTTCCCGAATGAATCCATGCACAGACACAGCCTCTGTTGGCCATGGCCTTGACTGTCACATTTGAAATCAAAACAGACGGAAAAGGATCTCAGAGCCCTGCCTGTGAGTGATAAGTAGAGGGGAAACCAAGGACCTCAATTAACCAGCCTCCTCTAGGGCTATTGTGAATCTGTCCTCCCTCCCTGCTTCTCAGTTCCTGCTAACACTTATTGGAGAGTCACCATTAGCAAGCCAGGCGCTAGGCACCTGGTCTCAAGTGCCTATTTTTAAAAAGGATGGTCTCAATATAACCTGACTCATGTATAAGCTTATGAAATTATTCCGATGTCCCCAAACAGTGATAGGAGGATCTGTGCCCCCATAAGGAATACTGCAAAAATTAAGAGCTTTCAAATAAAGCCCATTTCCAACACAGCCATGCGAGCGTTTGAAACATTTATCTGAGTCCCGGAAGGTATCAATAAACTATTATATGAAGGAAACAATGTAGATACTAGAAGACACACACTATAACATTTTATGTTTTATTTAGCTGTAGTACATAAACTCCCCGAGGCCCCACAGAGGAACCCGGGTGGGCAATGGTTTCCGGCATTTAAAGGGATTCTCAGATATTCATCTTAGCCATCCCAGAGCACAGCTTTCTCTCTCCATTGTAGTTACTTTTGGCTCCGGGGAATTTGTGATTGCTGCTTTCAAAATACTCTTTGCAAAATTCAGCGAAGTAAAAATTATACAAGAGCTAATTATTTCCGAGAGAAGTGAGTCAGCTATGTTCTCCATCATAACTGCGCATAGGAATCTGTTGCTTTAATTGTGTCTAAATACCTTCTCTTTTATGACAGTTTTGTTTCCGTATGTATATGCTGGCAAAGAGATAGCTATTACGGTTGTAAATTGTGCCTGATACTGAGATTAATAGCTATAAAAATAGTGCTCGAGGGAGTTAGGGGTCTGGTTTAACCATCTCTGTAATGTTCCTACTCCAAGAGCAATATTTCATGGGTGTTGTAAAATTTATAAGCCTAGATTCATGAGGTCTGCATGGTTCCAAGCCAGCAAGATGGGAAGTTTATTTCCAGCATCCAGTGTCTAATAGGGGTACACCAGGTGTCACAATAAACACACTACCAATGTTTGCAGAAGCTGAACTCAATGCTGGGTCTCGGAGCCCACACTCAAGGTGAAGAAAGGGCTCGGTTGAAAACTGCTCTTCCCTTTCAATAATCCCTCGGGAGGGCAGAAGGAGGGTGGGCGGGAGCAGAGGAAGACACTTCACATGTGAAGACCTCTTCACATCCGTGAAATTGCCACTTCATTAATCCCACCCCCGCGGGCTGGACAGGAAGAGGGGAATGGGTTTACTGCGTGTGACTGCTGCTGCAGGGATGAAAGCAGCCACCATCCCTCTGCTGGTGTGTTGGAGACACCAGCTCTAGCGAGTGTATCATTAAATTTTCAGGAATTTCATGAGCCTGTTGTTAAACACAGCCATTATTGCAAGTGAAATTACAGCGCAATAAAATGTATTTAAAACAAAGTTAATAAATGCTCAGAACTCTTCATTTCCTAATTTCACCATTACCTATGTCCTGCGGTTATGTTTTTGTCTCTTCTACCGGTGGTAGGAGGCTGCACCTGTGCCTTCTGCATACCTAGGCTGTCCTCCAAAGTCAGCCATGTCAGGTTGAGAGCTTGGAGCTGTCCATGGTGCGGGTGCTGACTCCACAGACAGTGGCCAGTGCTAAAATATCAGGGTGGCTGTGCGTTTATTTCGTTGTTTGGAAGGGTAATTGTTAAACATGTAACGGGAATCTGGGGTGTTTTGTCACCACCTTGCTTGCACCTTCTCTCCCTACCCACCCCTTCACTGCCATAAATAACTCCCCTCCACTGCCATTCTCTGGCTCATCTTTCTTCAAACAGTTGGAATATGCTTTCCTGGTGTAGCTCAAGGGAAGCCAAAAAAAAAAAAAAAAAAAAAAGGTGACCCTTCATAGTGCATAAAATTCCCATTAATAGTGTGCATATTGTCGGGGTGCCTGGGTGGCTCAGTCGGTTGAGTGTCCAGCTTCGACTCAGGTCATGAACTTGTGGTTCATGATTTCGAGCCCCACATCCGTCTCTATGCTGACAGCTTAGGGCCTGGAGCCTGCTTTGGATTCTGTGTCTCCCTCTCTGTCTCCCCCTCCCCTGTTCACACTGTGTGTGTGTGTGTGTGTGTGTGTGTGTGTCTCAAAACTAAATAAACATTTAAAAAATTAAAAAAAATTTGTGCATATTGTCATCCCAAGGCACATATGTTCTGCCCCTTTCATCCTGCCATGCCAGTGCCCTGTAGAGCCACAGACCACACATTGGATCTGGGGAGGAGTAGGACAGAGAACAAGGTACGGTAGAAGAGACGTGAGTATGGATCATCACAACAAACCCATGAAGCATTGGATGACTTCATGAGAGGTTGAAACATGGCAAACATGGGAGAGAAATGGAGGGACCATGAAATAATAGGAGGCATGTTATGTATATATTTCTCACTTTGTTTCTTACTCATACAACGTTAAATGCAAGTCAGGTGGCTCTTCAGGGTATCTGCCCATGGTGATCTGTCCTATGGCTTTGTCATCTCAACATGTGGCCCTCTACCACTGCTGTGGTGGAAAGAGAAGGAGCATAGAAAATTCCCAGCCACTCCCAGCTGTTCCGAGTGAAAAGTGACTTGCTTCACCTCTGCCCGGTACACTGGCCTGACTAGTCACATGATCCCAACACAGCGGTAAAGAGGGATGGGAAGACTTCCTATGTGCCCAGGAAAGAGGGAAGAACCAGATGTGATGAGCACTAGCAAGGCTAGGTCCACAATGACTGATGGGCCAGGACACTAGAAGTTCCCTTTTTTGGATCATTGATATACTCAATTACTATTGCCAAAAAATTATCCTTGCTCTCCATGTCCCATGTCAAGTGGATACCAGCCAAGTGAAATTGAAAGTTGACCTAACAATATAAATAATAAAGACCAAGGATTTTATACTTCCCCTGAAACAGAGAAGTGAGGTAAAGTAGTAAACATTTCAATTCTCTGCTTTAGTCTAAATTATATGCTTATCTTTACCAGTGTAGATCCTGCCTCTTCACTTACCAGAGTTCATCTCTTCAGCCAACTCCTCTGGTCTACCTGCTAGTGTGCTAAATGCCGAGACACAAAGCTATTTCTGACACAGATTCTGTGCTCACGGCCCCTGCTGTCTAGTAGAGAAGATACAGTGACTACACAAATAGCTTTAAATAAGGAAGATGGTAAGAGGTTCTAGGAGGTCAAATTATAAAAGTATGAGTGTTAAAAATAAAAATAAAAAAAATAAAATAAAAGGCTGAGTGTTCTATGGGGTTCCTGGGTGGCTGAGTTGGTTAAGTGTCTGACTCTTGGTTTCGACTCAGGTCCTGATCTCACATTTTGTGAGACTGAGCCCCAGGTTGGGCTCTGCACTGGCAGGGCAGAGCCTGCTTGGGAATCTCTCTCTATCTCTCCTTTTTTCTCTGCTCCTCCCCCACATGCATACACTGTCTCTCAAAATAAATAAATAAACTTTTAAATAAATAAATAAATAAATGGATGCGTGTTCTACACATGTTAGTCTAGGCTGCATGCTCACAGCAGATTAGACCAGGAGTAGAGACCCAAGCCAAAGGTTGTAAGTGTTATGGCACATGGACTGGCTGGAAAAGAGGAACCAGGCCAATGTGAATGTACTCTTGGAAGTCTGTAAGTAGAAAACTCAGGGACAGAGCCTGTAGAAGGACATGTCCAGCTGGAGCTGGAGTCACCACTGTGGTCTGCAGGCAAGCTGAAATTAGGAGCCAGGGAGCAAAGGTCAGCACAGAAGCTGAAAGAGAAGCAGACACCACAAAGGAGACTGACTGTATATCCCTGTGCAATTCAGCAAAGCCCTCCCGCCTTTGGTCTCATTGGACCAGTTGTCTTGCAGTTCAAGTTCTTGGAAGAGCCTGTCATACAAGTTATGAGCACAGGCTCTAGGGGGTAGACAGATCCAAGTTCATCTTGAAGCTTGGAATGGCACTAGCCATGTCATCCTGCAAATACCTAACTAAGCCTCTGTCTCCTCATCTGTAAAATGGGGTGGAGACTTCATGGGTTTGTTGTGAAGATCCAGTGGGATAAGACGTGACACACACAAAGCAATAAACCACTATTATCGGCATTGCTGTGATCTCCATGTGATCTGTGATCATATTTCCATATGATGCTGTGATCTCCTTAACCATCCACATGTATCTAAGAACCTATCCTCTCCTCCTATTTGCCTTCCTGGGGGAACTGAGTGGGTCTTTGTTCTTCATGAACCCAAAGATCCCCTAATAAGCCCTTCTGTTTGGGTTAAAGTTTCTGAGAAGGCAGAGTTGGAGGAAGATCTGGGTTTAATATTCTGGTTCTTGCTCTCACAGCTTGTGTGAGATTTTGTTAAGCTCCCTAAACTTTTCATAAGTTAGAACATTGAATGAATAGACCTTCCTGATTTTCTAACCAGCACATTGCTATGCATCTGCTTCCAACCTCATTGGATTGAGCTAAAATGAACTGAATTAAATTGGAAGATGAGGAAGATCTGAGATCAGCTCTGGCAATGGCCAGCCTCGACAAACCCTAGACATGAGTCAATATGCCCACCCATTGGTTCTGCAGTGCCCACTGAGGTGAATGGGGCAGGGACATTCGACATCTACTTTCTTCCTCACCATGACTTTGGAGCAATGTATTGGTCTGGATGCACATCAGGAAGTTTTTGATGAGTGCCTTTACCTGAGCCAAGGTTCCTAGCCCAATGTTGACTCTCGGGATTAAATAACACAGCATAATGCAATGATTCTGGTTTTCATTTTATTTGTCATTTAGAAGTGATCCTCTAAAATCCAAAAGGCTGAAGTTCAGAGTTTTATCCCACATGATGCCATGGAGTTTGTCTAAGACATGTAGGGTAAGGGTTAGTTCCTGAAAAAAGTAGGTGTGTGTTAGCTTCAAGAGACTAGATGTTCCCTAAAAGTCTCACTTGATGTATTGAGATAGTTCCCCTCTCAGAGTATTCCACAATTTTTGGAATGATTCTAGGTAGTTCCAAAAAAATGACCCTAGCTCAGCAAATTTAACTTTAAGAAAAAATTAGACTTCTCATATACTCCCCAAATAGAGATAGAAAAATCTCATGTAGGCAATAGCATGTTTGAAACAAGTGGGGAAAAAGTCTACTATTAAAAAGCAAAAATAAAGTTCTCCGACCTTTAATTAAATCAGATATCAGGGAAAGGCCCCTGGTAAGTGACCACCTTCAAGTGTTCATCAGAAGAAATCCAGATGCTGTGGTACCTCTGGACAAACCTCCCTCAGCCACAGTACTGACAAACCTGTGCTCAGAGCTGGCCCCATGTCCTCTCTAATATGGCACTAAAGATGAGTCACTCCAGTGGTTTGTCTGTCAAAGTCTAACCACTACGTAACTGGGTAAACTGGAGTGAACACCAGGAGAGGGGCCTCGTATTATTAGAGAACTGAAAAACGTTCTTCTAGGAGGAGGGAGTGTCTGCTTGCTCCTCACGGAGTTCACTGGGCAGGTTAAAGAGTTTATCTTCCAAAAAGCACACTTTTCATATATGTTCAAGATGGGGCTATTGTTTTCAATTAGAAAGTGGCGAAAACCCAAAGCTTTTCTCCCCGATTTCCCCCCTTGAAGCCCTCAGCCATTGGCTTTGGAAGAAAGGCGTTGAGGATATCATTTCTGCAGAATGCACTGGGCTCAGGTCCAGTCCAAGTCTCCCAGAATTCTGAGCAGAAGCGTGAGTCCTACTCTCACTGTGCTGGGAACTTCTCTCTGTCCTGCCCAGAGAGAGTAGAACTAATTCCATGTGAGGACTTTGAGAATCTGGTGACTGGGACAACACCAAAACAGAGCACTTGCATGCCTGGGGTCTAATGAAAAATGCAACATCCTGCCCTGTCCCCTGTTTCCTTTGTGCATTGATGAGAATCCGTGTTTATAGGGAAGCTTCTGTCTTCTTTGTCTCCAAGCAGCTGCCTGTGTTGCCTCCTCCTAGGGAGAGGGTGGCTGTTAGAAGAGAGCGATAAATGGACCAAGGCTCAAGCTACACTCTTGCAAGCCCAACAGAATTTTTCTACACAATGTTCTTCTGAAAATTCCTTCAGGAAGAGCCTGTTTGGTCTTCTTGTCCATTTTCGTGTTCACATTTCTGTGCAGATAGAGGGGGATAGAGGCAATCGATGCCCTAGTTGCCCTGAGAGATCCCACATCTGGAACTGGAGATTCTTGTGAACCTCAGCTGTTGGCAACTTCTTTCCAGTATTGAACCAGAAGCTCTCCTATTCTTGTCTGAAATATTATATTGTTTTTTTTATCTGATTATAATTGACAGATAATATTATATTAGTTTAGGTGTACAGCATAGTGATTGGATTTTTTTCGGTTTATTTATTTATTTATTTTGAGGGAGAGAGGGAGAGAGAGAGAATCCCAGGGAGGCTCCGCACTGTCAGTGCAGAGCCTGATGTAGGGCTCAAAGTCACAAACCATCAGATCATGAACTGAGTCAAAGTCAGATGCTGAACTGACTGAGCCATCCAGGCACCCATGATTGGATTTTTTAAAGGATAAACTCCTTTTTCTTTTTTTTTAAGTAAACTCTATCTTCAACACAGGGCTTGAACTCATGACCCTGAGATCAAGACTCTCATGCTCTACCAACTGAGCCAGCCAGGCGCCCCTGTGATTGGAGATTTTTATATAATACAATGTGATCACCTCCACAGGTCTAGCAGAGGCTCTTCTGTCACTTTGAAAAGTGATTATGATATTGGCTACATTCCCTAGACTGTACTTTACATCCTCATGACTTAATTTTGAAACTGGGTGTTTGTACCTCTTAATCCCCCTCACTTTATTTGATTTTGTCCGACCCCTCTCCCCTCCCCTCTGTTCTCTGTGTTCTCTCCCACCAGTCTGTTCTCTGTGAGTCTTCAGAATTTTTTGTTTTTGTTTTTTTAAATTTTGCCTGTAGTGAATGTCAACAGGCGAAAGCCATTCATGTTTATACCTCCTCCTTTATTGCTCTGCTACCTTTCTCTCCCCTTCCCCAAAGAATTCAGACGAATGCACAATCAGAAATCACTGCACACAGACTCCGCTGTGAGCCGGAGACAAGAAGATGAAACCAGAAAACGCTCAGCTCCACGGGTTCTCCCTCTGTTAGCCAGGTCGTCTAATTAACCAGCTGATTGAGTGTATCCGCCCATGTCTCCTACGGTGGGCGTCGTGAAATCTAAGCCCTAAACCATGGCACTCTAGTTGAAAGATTTTCCACACGGTCTTAAAGAGTAAACAGCTTTTATCTCAACACAACTGCCTCTCCCTCCTGGTTTTAACTGCTGGGTGTCCATATGAAATACCACTTCCGCGCCCTCTGTCCTTTGAGGACGTGGTGGTCATTGACCTACACAACTTGCAGTGAATGCCAAGCCAAATGAGACCTGAGTGAGTGAGAATTACAAGACTGGCAATTCCCTTTCCTCTGGTTTGCCAGCGCGAAGTGCCCACTCTCCCCGCGGTGCGAATAACCGAATATGAAATATTTAAATGGCTGCAAATTGCATCAATTAAATTCGTTTCCATTCCAAGTTGCACTCAGATGGCTTGCATGTGTTGACCCAATGTCTTTTTCTGTTTGATATACTTTCTTAATTAAAAAGTGCACAATGATTTAAAAAAAAAAAAACATGGGTAATGGTAACATAAATGTTCCTTAAAGTACAAAATAAAAAAAAAAAAATTAAGGAAAGAAAGGCTGAGGTAGGATTCTCCTGTGAGATATAAACTTCATGTATTACTGCTTCATTATTTTGTCAACATGACAAACCATGGATCTCGTGGGTGCTTCTTAATGCCAAAGTTGACCTTGATTTCTATCTCTAGGACATGCTGACCACTTGGTATGGTCAGGCTTTCAGAAGCAGAGCAAACATGTAAGCAGATAGTACAAAATGAGTTCTGAACGCAGGTCACTTCCAGCGTTCAATGAGGTCTTGCAGAAAAGTAAATCAGATTGGTCTTTTTCTTAGTACCCTCCAAGAGCTCCCCATTGGCTTTAGAATAAACCCAAGCCATTGACAACAGACCACAGGGCCTGACGCATTCAGACCTCATCGTCTCCTTCTCTCCCACCTCAAAGTCTTTGCTCCTTTTTTTTTAATTTTTAAAAAATGTTTATTCATTTTTGAGCAACAGAGAGAGAGAGGGGGAGAGAGAGAGAGCACGATGGGGGAGTGGCAGAGAGAGAGAGAGGAAGACACAAAATTTGAAGCATGCTCTAGGCTCTGAGCTCTCAGTACAGAGCCCGACGCAGGGCTCGAACTCAAGAACTGTGAGATCAAGACCTGAGGGAAAGTCCCACGCTCAACCAACTGAGCCACCCCTACACCCCAGCCTTTGCTTCTGTGTCCTCTGCCAAGAGCATCTTCTTCAGATATTTGTGTGTGTGTGTTGCTGGCTTTCTCTTACATCAGGCTCTGCTCAAAATCATCTCTTTAGAGAGATTTTCTCTGACAACTCAGTCTGCCTCCCTTTGTCCCTCCCAGTGATGGCATCGTATCACCCTGCTTACCTCCTTTCCCTCACCACTAGCAAGGAGCTTCAGAAAGGATCTTCTCTAATCACCATCTACTTAATACATGTTTCTCCTGACTGAAAGAAGGCAAAGACTTCATTCGTTTTGCTTGCTTTGAAGATCCAGAAATTGCAATTTATGGTTCCACAATCCTAAATTAGCAGTACAAGCATGGGATTAAACCAGCCTTGTTTCTATGATGCAGATGAAGAGTGCCCTGGTCTTATTTAGTACATTTTGCCCAAGCCTCCGGAGAGGCTTTACCACGTCTACCCGACTGGCCGACAAACACCATGTATATCCCAGCATCATGTGAATCGCACAGAGTCCAACAGAATGTGACATTTTAGATAATAATGGAATTCCTCTTTGGAATCCCTTGAGAAAATATTCTAAGAATGGCACTTAAAGTGGCTGTAAAGAAGAGAAATCATGTCTGTTGTTCAGACATTGAAATGATGTTGTGTACTCACCACGAATGGGACATGTGCTTTGACATGTTTTCCTTCAGTGGAGACCCATTTGAGTTCATCTTTACCGGTTCCTTCAAATCTATTTCTCCTTCTGACCAGTGGTCAATGACTCAATGGCAGACAGGGTCCCTAGCAGGCATGGGATAGCTGTGGGTGTTCTGAGATCCACGGGAGACAGGATAGTACAGCAGGAAAAAGGAAAGTCTCGGGTGGCAGATGGCCTGGGTTGAAGCCTGACTCCTGCATTTACTAGCTGTGTGACTTTGGCCATATTCCTTAGCCTCTCCCTGCTTTAGTTTTCTCATCTATGCGACGTAGACTAATAATGGCACACCAGCTTCTTAGTGGTGTTGTAGAGCAAGTGAATGAACATATGTACAGCACTTAGAACAGTGCCTGGCACATAGGAAGGAGGTGCTGTGCTGTCTCCTATGCCTGCCCTTCAGGAATTTGCTGCCCAGGAAGGAAAAACGGGACACACAGAGGAAACAGTAATCAATCATGACACATCTGACGAATGCCAAATGAATACTAGTGACCGGAAATATCATAGGACCACAAAGAAATGGAGAGATCGCTCTGGGCTGGGTGCTTAGGCAAGATCTTCATGAGCTAAATTCAAGCTAAAGCCTTGAGACGTGGACACCAGTCTGTCCCCCTTTTGGGGACAATTGATTGGGCTGGAGTACCATTTCCAGACTTTGATTCTGAGGCCCCTGCCCAATGCTTGGGATCACCTAAGCGACTACAGAGAAGTGGGTCAGATAGATCTGCTTCCGGGTGTC
This sequence comes from Panthera onca, assembly GCF_046562875.1. Classification (NCBI taxonomy): domain Eukaryota; kingdom Metazoa; phylum Chordata; class Mammalia; order Carnivora; family Felidae; genus Panthera; species Panthera onca. The sequence goes on from NC_138349.1 coordinate 72,733,815, forward strand.
ATCACACACACAGAACCTGATCGTGGAGGTCACATTGGTACTGTCACACTGATTGAAGATTTTATTTAATTAAAAAATTTTAAATATTTATTTATTTTTGACCGGGAGACAGAGCACGAGTGGCAGAGGAACAGAAAGAGAGGGAGACACAGAACCCAAAGCAGGCTCCAGGCTCCTGGCTGTCAACGCAGAGCCTGATGCAGGGCTCGAACTCAAGAACCGCGAGATCATGACTTGAGCGGAAGTCGGACGCTTAAACTGACTGAGCCACCAGACACCCCAAGAAGATTTTAAATTTGTTTCAAGCTCAGAAAATTTGTTTCTGGTAGATGAAAGCACTATTTGAGAAAACGGTGGTGTTTTGTTTTTTTTTTTCCTTACTCTGTCAGCTAGCTGCTGGAAACCTGCCAGTTTGGGTTTTATTGTTCCAATGCTTAGGACTTCTTGGCGTTGGCTTTTGTGCAGTGATTTAGCAAATCTGATTTTTGCTGTCTTGCCCCGTTAAAGAACAAGAAGGTGACACCTTGAATTATGTAAGGAATGCCTGTGTGGAATCATAGGGCTTCTGTCACCTCCCCCTCCCTGTCCTGCTCTCCTGCCCCTGGCTCTGAGCAGGCCCCTGCCCTGCTTGCATTGTACCACCCAGATCTCGGCTCCGGTGACAGCTGCCCTCCTGTCCGGGGCTCCTGCTGCTGGATACCAGAGAAGCAGAGGCTGGGAGGGACTGCATCTTCTGAATTCCCTTCCATTTTAAGTCAGAGAGAACCTCCATCTGTTGGCTTCCTGGGTGTGGAGCCAGTCTTAATCGTTTTACTGGAGTGTTTGCTGAGGTGTTTGCTGATGGCTTCTTTGCTGTTGGAAGACAAGAGCCAGAGGCATTTGCCTGGAGAATTCCATCTGAGGAATGGACTCTATTAGGAATGGTTTGTTAACTATGCTACACACACACACACACACACACACACACACACACACGAGTATGGATGTGAGTCTACATATTTCTTTTCTACCCAAATGTTGAATGTTCTGTTAAGTCATCTGATGAAATGGTACCTCAGAGGGGAAATGAAAGATTGTCTCTTATTACAGGCTGTTTCCATGGTAGCTCAATACCCTCGGGCAGCACCCTAATGATGAGTTATTACTTTTCAGCTAAAACACATTGTAGGGAACTGATTAATAATATAACTTGCATAGCAAAACAACAGGTTAATTTTTCTTTCATTTATTCTCAGATGTGAACACACACTGATATATGTGATAATTTATCTCAACATCTGACTCACTCGTCTTCACTCTTTCTTCATGGAGTTAACAAAGGAAGTGAAACAGAGGATATATGGACCCTCGGGGAGTCCCGCAGGCAAAATATGTAGGTGGCATCTCAGATGTCCCCTAAGAAGGACTGTTTTAACCAGGAAAGTCCCTTTTTAAAACTGCCAGCCCAAGGATTCTAGCAGCTATATTATGTCAGATGTGATTGGACCCATGGCACATCTTGAGCTCAGTATCAGAACTGTTATTCCCAAATGGCTTGGCTGTTTACAAGGGCTTCTGGGAGGAAATACGCCTGACATAATGAGAAATCTCTTCCCTGAAGGAGTGACCAAATCTCTGTGGTCTGACCAGCCAGCCGCAGAGGCTTAGGGTGGTGTCCCCTTGCAGCCAAGATGCACTGATGGCCCAGGGCCCTTAGCAGAATCGCCTATGTGAGAGAGGGTGGTGACAGGGGTTAATACAGACTGCAGCCCAGGACAAGGTAACACGGGGCCAAGCAGCTAAAGGGCTTATGGAATTCTCTCTCAGGAATTGGGAATGGATTTGGTAGCTCAAGAGGTTAAATCCCTAGATTTCATGCTGTTTCTGCATTCCTAGGATGCCTTCCTCTCCTGCCTTTGAGTCCCATTTCCCCAGGCAAGCCATGACTTAGGGAAAGATCATCTAACAAATATTATCTGCAAAGAAAAATAATTAAGAGGAATACATCACATGGTGATGTGGGGACAGAAAATGTAAATCTCCCAAATGCACAGAAATCAGATTGTCATCGTCAATTTAATGTAAAGATTTTCAGGCCACATATTTATCAGATAGAAGAAAATATGAGAAAGTAAACAGATAAAATTATAACAAATAACTAAGATATTTTTCATCTTCTTCCCTGGAGCTGCTAATATACGAAGACTGAAAAACAAACAAATAAAAGTCTGCAGCAATTTTCTTAGTTACTAACAACATTTATTCCAAAATTGATTGTATATATATATATATATATATATATATATATATATTCACATTTACAGCTCATAGAGAAAGTTGGAGAAAAGAAAAATGTAATATTCTATTAGTAAATTTATTTACATCATAATCCAGTTCAATTCAATTTAAAATTCAAAGGTAAACCAATTGAGAAATAGAGAAATTTATTGATAGGTAATGTTGTAATTGGCCTAAAGGATTTTCAAAAATCTCTTTAAATTGATTTGAGGATTATCTTTATAGAGTTTGAAAAAGAAGATGTGCCAGGATATTTTATCTGGAAACAGCTTCAGGTAGCTACCAGGCAAAGAATATAAAAGAAAAAGTAGTGATGTATCTGAGAGAAGGGAAAAGGTGTTTTTATAGAAGAGAGAACAGCCAATCTTTTTCTTTGAGATGTAATTGTCATAGGACATTATATTAATTTCAGGTGTACAACTTAATGATTCGATAGTTGTATATACTGGGAAATGATCACTACAATAAATCTAGTTAATATCCATCTCTACACATAGCTATAATTTTTTTCTTGTGATAAGAACTTTTAAGATCATCTGTCTTAGCAATTTTCAATATGCAATACAGTGTTATTAACTAGAGTCACCATGCTGTGCATTATATCTTTAAGACTTATTTTTTACCTGGAAGTTTGTAACTTTTGAACCCCTTCCCTCATTTTTCTTGCCCCATCCCCTTCCTCTGGCAATTACCAACTTGATCTCTATATCTATGAGCTTGGTTTTTCTGGGGGGGGGGTTTGTTGTTGTTTATTTAGATTCCACATGTAAGTGAGATTATACGATATTTGTCTTTCTATATCTGACTTATTTCACTTAGCACAATACCCTCAAGGTTTACCCACATTGTCACAAAGGGCAAGATTTCCTTCTTTTTATACCTGAATAGTATTCCATTGTATATATCCCACATTTTCTCTATCCATTCACCCATCAGTGGACATTTAGATTGTTTCCATGTCTTGGTTATTGTAAATAATGCTTCAGTGAACACAGGGTTGCATATACTTTCTTGAATTAGTGTTTTTGTTTCCTTCAGCTAAAGATCCACAAATGAAATTGCTGGATTATATCACAGTTCTATTTGTAATTTTTTGAGGAACCTCCATACTGTTTTCCATAGTGCCTGCCCCCATTTACTTTCCCACCAATGGTTCTGTTTTCTTTACATCCTTCCTAACACTTGTTATTTCTTGTGTTTTTGATAATAGCCATCGTGACAGATGTGAGGTGACCTCTCATTGTGGTTTTGATTTGTATTTTTCTGATGATGAGTGATGTTGAGCACCTTTTCATGTACCTGCTGGCTATCTATATGTCTTCTTTGGAAGAATGTCTATTCAGGTCCTCTGCCCATTTTTTTCATTGATTTATTTGTTTGTTTTGGCTTTTAAATTATATTAGTGCTTTATATGTTTTGGATATTAAGCCTTTACTGCATATATGACTTGCAAATCCCATTTTCTTCCATTCTGTAAAATGATGGTTTCCTTTGCTGTGCTGAAGTTTCTGGTTTGATACATTCCTGTTTGTTTCTTCTGTTGCCTTTCCTTTTGGTGTCAAATCCAAAACATCATTGCCAAAATCCATATCAAGGAGCTTACCACCCATGGTTTGTTTTCTTCTAGATTTTTGGCTTCAGGTCCTATTTTCAAATCTTTAATCCATTTTGAGTGATTTTGTGATTTTAATGTGAGATAGCGGTCTGGTTTCATTCTTTCACATGTGGTTGTCCATTTTCCCCAATCCCATCTATTGAAGAGATGGTTCTTTCCCTATTGAATATTCTTGGCTCTTTTGTCATTAAAAAAACAAAACAAAACAAAACCCACGTATGCGTGGGATTCTTTCTGGGCTCTCTATTCTGTCCCATTAATCTTTATAACTGTTTTTATGCCAGTACCATATTCTTTTGATTACTATGGCCTTGTAATAACAAGAGGTATTCTTGAAAAAAAGAACAAATATTTACAAATAAATCCAGCTGGATTTATAGCCTTTTTTAGTTTCAACCTCAAAGAGTTCTGGGGGACTTTCCTGTGTCCTCTCACAGAGGGGGAAAGTGGGGGTTAGAGCAGTGAAATGATTTGTCTAAAGGGAACATGCTGATTATGCAAAGGGCTGGCTTCTGAGCCCAGTCCTGATAAAGCTAGAACACCATTGCATTTGATAGGTTCTCAACTAGATGTCTTTATACTTCTACAGGGAGCAGATACAAACTGAAAAGAAAAAGCAATAAAAAGATTATAGGCTATAATTTCTAAATGTCATGTGAAGAAAGAGTTTAAATGGACTGTGAGGGCAAAATAGTAATGAGGTAAGTCAAGATGGGAATTAGAAACGTTTGGTAATTGAAGGAAAAGAGAGCAATCTGCACGGACACTTAGACACAACTTGTAAAGAAGAATAGAGTCCCTAAATTGGTTTGTTTGGGTTACCCAAGACCTCAAGTGATTTGGGTTTAGAAGTGGTAAAATAGGGGGCACCTGGTGGCTCAGCCCATTAAGCATCTGACTTCAGTTCAGGTGATGATCTCGCTGTTCGTGGGTTCGAGCCCCGCCTCGGGCTCTGTGCTGGCAGCTCAGAGCCTGGAGCCCACTTCAGATTCTGTGTCTCCCTCTCTCTGCCCCTCCCCCCTTGAACCTCTGTCTCTCTCTTTCAAAAGTAAACAGACATTAAAAAAAAAGAAGAGGAAGTGGTAAAATAGACTTTAAGAGCACTGTCTCACAAGTCAGTCTGCTCCTTTTTAATATACAATCGACCATGGCCACATTAGAAACCTCTCTCTCATTCTCTGCTTTCTCATCCATAAAATGGGAAAAATGATATTACTTTGTAAGGTTCAGGGGAGTTTAAAAAGTGATATGTATGGGTGTTTGTTTTTATTAGAGAGAAAGAGAGAGGTTGAGAAGGAAAGAGGGAAAGATGGAGAGAGAGAAAATTCCAAGCAGATACCACCACACTCAGTGCAGAGCCCGACACATGGCTTGATTCCAAGACCCTGGGATCACGACTGGAGTCAAAATAAAAGTTGGACGCTCAACCGTCTGAGTCACCCAGGTACTCCAATGTATACAGATTTTAAATGACCTAGACTTAGTATCACTGGACTTATAGAGTGTCATAAGGGCAGATCAAGTGAGTGAGATATATAACTTATAATAAAATATTATTTATTTTATTCACTAAGTCAAACTTTAATTTTCCAATTGATGGTGTTGAGACTTTGCACCAAGCTTCATGTTTCCCATTATCTATAAGATATCAAAGAGTTAAGCTTTCTATTTTGGACAAATAACAGAGTAGCAGAATTCTTAATTTCTAGTTATATATTAAACAAAGCAGAAGTCAATAAACTTAGTAGAAAATGATACAGAAAATAATCAATGAATATAAAACCTGGTTCTTTGAAAACATAAATAAGATTGATAAATTTCCAGACAGACTGATGAGGAAGAGAGAGAAAGAGATAGAAGACACAAATTGCCAATTTCATAAAGAAAAGAGAGAACATCATTACAGACCTTACAGATATTAAAATGATAATTACAAAACATTATTAAAATTTTTGTCAATAAAATTGATGATTTAAATAAAATTAATAAGTTTTATAAAAAAAACAAATTACCAAAGCTAATTTGAGAAAAAATATAAATACTCGAGTATCTCTTTATCTGCCAAATAAGTTAAATTATTGGTTGAAAACTTCTAAAAGAAAATTCCAGGCATCACTGATGAATTCTACCAAACATTTAGGGAAGAAGTAATGCCAATTTAGCACAGAGTCTTCTAGAAAATTAAAGAGAAAGAAATACTTCCTATCTCATTTTATGAGACCAATGTAGTCCTGATACCTAAACCTAACAAAAAACAAATATCCCTCATAAACATAGAGTGAGCTACTTTAACAAAATGTTAGGATATTGAACAAATCAATTTGTAAAAAGACAATGCAGCATGACAAACAGGATTTTATCTCTGGGTTGCCAGGCTGGTCCAACATTCAAAAACTAGCTTTCTTTGGATTAGTGTTTGAGTCATCTACATGGTTTTCATCTTTTTATCTTTAAATTTTCAATATCTTTACATTTAAATTGTGTCTCTTACAGGCACAGCAGAGTAAGTTTTGGGGTTTTCATCTAGTTACTGTAAAAGATTATGGATTTTTCTATATTTCCCTTCAATTCTGCATATTTTTCTTTCTGTGTTTTGAAACTATATTATTAGGTGCAACAAATGGTATGTCTTATTTGTCTGTTGAACATTTTTTTCATTATGGAATACTCCTATTTTCAGCAATGAGTTGTGCTTTAACAGTTATTTGTCTGGAAAATTAGACTAGATAAAACTTAAAAACAGTTCATCAAATAATGCCATGAAGACCATTTACAAAATCAAGTCATAGGTGAGAGAAGATATACACAACACACATATCTGAAAAAAAAAAACATGTACTAAAGTATGTAAAGAATACATAAATCTGTAAGAAAAAGTCAGATACCCAGTAGTAAAATGGGAAATACATTTGAACAGGCACTTCAAAAAATGATATCCAAGTAGCCACTAAACATATGAAAAAAATGTGCTCAACTTTGTTAGTAATAAGGGAAATTTAAAATGTGATGAATAGTCATCATGTTTATTAGAAGGGCCAAATTTTAAAAGTCTTAAAATGTTAAGAAATGGCAAGGATGTGGAGTAATGGGACCTTTTATATAAATCTGGGAGTATATTAGTCCATATTGGTATATATAGGTACAGCTGTGTTAGTAAACTTTGACATTATACACTACATTTCACTAAACATGTATCCTGTTTTCTGGCAATTTCACTCTTAAATATCCACCTGTGAGAAATATGTGCACATGTACACCAAAATAAAAGTACAAGAATATTCATAACGGCACTACTCCAAAAACGGAAAATGACCCAAACATTTATCAGCGGTAGAATGGAAATTAATAGAATGGCATACTATCCAGCAACCAAAATGACTGGATTGTTTCATGCAACAATTTGAATGAAAATGGCAAACATGTTGAGCAAAGGAAGTCAGACACAAGAAAATGCATACTATACAATTCCATCTATATAAATTTCAAAAATGAACAATCTGTTCATTGGAGGTCAGACCTCCAATGACCTCTATTGGAGGTCAGGATAGTGATAAGCTGTAGGGTAAGTTGAGGAAGGGGAGCCAGGGACTTTCTGGGGATCAATAACATGTATTGAATTGGAAGGTGGTTACAGGAGTGTCTTTACTTTGTAATAATTCATCAAGCTGTGGATTTATGATTTTTGCACGTTCCTAAATGTATTTGTACCTCAATTAACATGTTTATAAAAGTTCTTAACATGTAGAATGCAACTAATAGTCACGGCAAGGGCAGTTAATTTCAGATAATGAGGCATAGTTATCTGTGGAACTATTGTTAGAGGGATATTATAAGAAATTAGGTACCTTTCAAAAATACTTCTGATTAAAAGAAGTTTAATGGAATTGATTAGGTGGGGATTATTTTCCTTGATTAAGATTAAGGAATTGAAACGAGGTTGTCCTGAGTTTCTTGACAGTGAAGCCATAAATGGAAGACATTAAATTATGTCAAATTTACTTTCCGATGCAAAGGAAAATCAAGCTACCTCCGGTGGGCTATGTTCTGCTAGCCTTGCTCCTGGGTTATTACATGCTCCATTAAAAGAACCTTTATATAATGCTGCTGTGTCAGCTCCATGGGGGGAAAGATTGTGTCTTCTTGGTTCATCACTGTGTGTCTAGTGTCTAGACTAATTTCGAGAACAAATAAAGTGCTCAGCAAACATTTGCTGAATGAGTAAATGAATTAAAGCAAAAGGAAGCTGTCAACTGAAGTATTTATACGAGTAGTTCTGAGCTCCAACATCAATGTGGAGGGCAGGGAATGGCTCCAACTAGGGAGATATCAGCAATGTGATAACTAGTTCTTGAATATTTCTCTTGTTGTAAGACATACAATGAGAGACAGCTCTGGAGATGTCAAGAGAGGAGGCTTCGAGTTTCTTTTCCTAGCAACCTGTGAAGTCACAAATATGTCACAATTACCTACTTCAAGACCACCTCTGCTTTGACTGAGTTCAATGTGCCCACTTGAAATGAATCATAATGACCTCTATGGCAGCAAGTGCAGGAAGTGTTATGTATCTTCCATGGCATCCACTGCTTAGCTTCCCACTGTGTCATAATTTATATATTAAAAGAAATATAGTGGCATTCCTTTGAAAAAAATCAGTAATTCACTCTTGCCCTTCCCATGAGTTATTCTTCATCATTTGAGACTGACTTGTGAATGGACAAGTAGAAAATCCATGTGTGACACAGGTATAAACTGTGGAGAATTTGTCTTAACATAGCACATGTTGTTCTTACCACACATCTTGACATTTAAGTGTATATAGCCTTGGGTTGTTATTTATTCTTTTCATGAACACATTCTGCATCTCTCATCTAAACTGCAAGCTCATTTAAATCAGGGGCTGTGACTTTTTCACTTCTCAGGTATCTTACCTGGACTGAGCCAAGAACACGAACTGACCAGAGCCCAGGGCCAACTGTGTAGGCAGGGAGAAGGATAAAAACAGGGACACCAGACAGCATCATATCACAATAATTCAGATAAGAATGGTGGCTCGAGTCAGGAGTCAATAATGTTGGTGAAGAACAAGGGTAGAGCTATGAGGACCTCCAATATTATGTGTCAAAGAGATGAGCAGAAATGAGGAAGCACACCAATAAGGCACAGATGGCTAAGGCATGACCAAGGAAGATAAAGAACAGGAGTGTGGTGTCTTAAAAGTCAACTGAGGAAAGCTTATCAAGAAGGAGGGATTGACCAACCTGATCAAAACTGCTCATGGCCAAGTAGGAAGAAGATGGATAACATTGGATTTAGCTGCATGTGGTTTTTGGTGGCTTCAACCAGAGCTCTTTTCACCAAAACTTACCCCAGTGGGGGTTGGGGCTGATAGGAGTGCACTGAAGACACAGTAACTGGAGAGAAGTCTGAGATGGTGAGGACAGACAACTCTGTCCAGTGTTCTTCTGCAAGAAGGAGGAAAGGAATGGGGACTCGCTGATCAGAGAACTGAGTTTTGCTTATTTTCTTATATTATTAGAGGTGAAAAATATGAACCATGTGCCAAAAATAAGGATACGCTACAAGGGGAAGATTGATGTTTTAGGCAGGGGGTAGTTTTGCTATCATGGTGTCCTTGAAAGTTTGAAAAAGGATGGAATTTCAGAGAGGCTCACCCTCTTTGTTCATCTGGAGCTTTCTCAGCAATGAAAGTCCTGGGTCCCAGGAAGCCCTCAGGCCTGAGCAAACCAGGACAGTTTGTCACCCTAAGTAAAGTAGGAAATAAGGTCAACTGACAGTTAGATTGGGGAAGGAGGTACTGGGGACTGGGGAGTGAAATAGTTTCCCTGGCCAAGGCCCTGGGATGCACCTCTGACTGGAGCACGCAAGGCACTAAGTTCTAAGGGAGCAGGAAAGAACGTAGAGAGGTGACCTTTTCATTATCGTTTTTTACCTTCTGATCAAAACAATCAGTAATGAGAGAAAAATCCTTATCTGCAAAGGCTTTGATCTCCTGGAAGAGAAATCCAACTGATGTCCATAAAGAAAAAAAAAAAAGGAGCCTCAGCTGATAGCCAGTGAAAAGAGAAAACATTCAAAATATTACCCACATCACCCACCATATCTCTGCAGTTAATGGAAAATCACATCGTCTATGAGCTTTTTGGAAAGAGGTTCACTAGATAAGATATTTTTAAAAAATCTTACATGGAGAACTATTGACCATATCATTTGTTTTCCCTCTGTTCTCTTGCCGTGATTGTAAACTTTGTTTGCTTGATAAGAACCCTTCATGTGAAGGCTCCGTAGATAATGCCTTCCTAGGCTGTTGGCTCATGCTCAAATGATAAATCATGTCAAGATAAGGAAATCATTTGGTTCTTTAAAGTTGAAAAGACGATGTGATTAAAAATGTCATTTGGTGGATATATGAGAAGGTTTCCTATAATCAGTGATCCAAAATAAACCATATTATTTAGCAAGTGTCTGCAGGGAGACAACCAAACAGATGTTTAAGACAATGAAGGAAAGCTGAAAATATCTCAAACATTGAAGTGCTTAAAAAATATATATTGTGTATTGATTTTGGAGTGAGAGAATGAGAGATATATGTTTATTTTTTAAGTGATAGCCTGATACTGCTTTTATGGGACACATTTTTTTCTACATAATAAAGAAATTAATGCTATGAACATTTACTGCAAGACCAGGAGGGAGAATATGAGATGAAAGCTATGTGTAATCCGCATTGTGAACTGTTGAGAACATGACTTGTGTGGAAAAGAAGGCTCTTTGAGATCCACAAAATCACAAATTGGAAATCGCAGGTAAGCTGTGTCCAGGGGAGGTGTGAAGGAGAAAAGAACAGAGCACATTTAGAGGCACAGTTATTTTGTTGCAGTTTCACCCTGGAACAGAAGGCAGGGGGTTTCTTTCTTGGATGGGAGCAGTGATGCCCGATGCAGCACCTTCTCTTCCTCCCCCCTCCCTGCCTACTTCCCCAAATAACCCATCCTTCTGGTCTACCCCAGATAACCCTTACTTCTGAAATTCCTCAGGCTGCCCAACTCCTGAGGGGCTTAGGCAGAGACAGAACACACCAGCTTCCCCTACACAAAGCCTGAGGTATGGGAGGATGGACCCAGCAGATAAATGATTCCAAAAAGTGCTCTCCTAGCAGCCATGATGAGATGGGAAAGGCTGATGTCTTGATGGCAAAGGGGCAAAGAGTGGACAAGACCTAGAATCATGAATGGAGAGGATGGGTGCTTTATCCAAACGAGATATTCCCAATCTTCATTTCTCCCTCATGGCAGGCAAACACCCCTAAGAATCAGGCCAAATTTGCTGAGAGGCTCACTCAGTTTCCCTCAGGATCAGGTTGGATTCAAGAGTTTTGGACAGATCTGCTTTAGAAACCTCTTTTGAGAACCCTGAATTCACATGCTCTGAACTGTGGACAATTTGGGGGAAACTAGAAAGTGTTCCTGGGTGACTGAAGAATTCCCTGTCCATGCCTTTTCCTGGCTTGTTCTTCTAACATCATCTCACACTGTGCCAACATGTTCCCCAAGGGGGGTGTCTTGAGAGGTCAGGGAAGCACATCAAATACGTGAGTCTCTTTTGTGCCAGTCATGATCCCAGTCACTTACACAGTCAAGGACGTGCCAGCTTCAAAACAGCAGAAGACCCACACCTTCCAGCATTCTTGGGTGGGGTTTGTGACACAGATTCATGCAGTAGACGCTGAAGGCGGGTGATCTGTGGTTCTTTCCAGGTCAGAAGCAACTTCTGAGCATGAGAAGGGACATACAAGGAAAGAACACATTAGTGTTTCCTCTCCTCCTCCATTCTGAGTCCTACACTATGCTGAGAAGTGCCTTTATCCCCTCCCTTCCCTTCCATTCCCATCTCATTTACTTCTTTCCTCTCCTCCCTTCTTCTCTTCTATTCCTCCCATTGTTGCTCCCATCAAATTCTGAGCCCAATGGCAGACAGGAGGTATGAGCAGGTGCATGTGGAAATGTGTGTATTAGCGAGAGGTGGGTGTTTGTAAGGAAGAGAATAGTCATAATTGTTTGGGGGAAGGAAAGAGGTTTCCATTTTGGCATTATTATTATCATTATTTATTATTATTATTATTATTTACCTGGACGTCTGGGGTAACTTCACCCTTTGATCACCACCAAGCACTTTGCCCGCAGGTCCACCTCCTCTCCCCCTTCTGTGAACTCAAGCATTTTTGCAACTCCCTTATTTATTGTAGTGCCTGTCAAATAGAGGTGGTCAGTCAAGACAGGTTTGCTGAATAAATGAGGAAATGAATGAATGAATACCCAAATGAAGATGATGGACTGAGCTTCTGGAAAATCTGTCTTATCCCGTCTTGCCCCTACTTAGGAGCAGCCGAGTAGGCACTAAAGGGTGGTCTTCTCATTGTCCTTTGCAGCCACAGGAAGCAGGGGTGTTGGCTGCCAAGGCCAAGAAGTGCCCCAAGGCCCGAGGCCCAGCCACCAATCCAGTTGTCCCTCTCCGTGTGCACATGGAGTCACATGGTTTGGTCCTCGGGGTCCTTCCTTGGAAGACTAACACAGCATGAATATCTCATGTGCCTGGGGTAACCTGGGCTATCAGTCCTCAGAGAGCAGAATTTGAGGGGCCAGGAAGAAGAATGGAAGATAAAAAACATATCTTGTCTCAGTGTCAGACACAAGGAACAGAGCCCCACAAAGCCTGAGTGATTATAACCTATAGCTCCTGTCCTGGAAAATGGTGGAGTAAAACATGGATGACATTGATTGGAGAGTCATTCGGGTTAGATCTGACACCCTAAATGGTCGTTACAGGGAAGCAAAGAAACTCCTCACTCAGTGATAGCCAGTGCTGTGTTTTTCTGCCCAGTTTCTCCTCTGTCTCTGAAGGGGAAAAAAAAAAGGTTTTGATCTAAATAGCTGGAAATTGGACTAAATAGGTAACAATGTGGGGTCTGCCCTCCCAGTGAAGCTCCTTCTTTTACACCCACATCCTTCTTCTGGATGGTAGAAATCAGATTCCTTTTTCCTGGGCTATGGACCAGGTTAATCCAAGCCTAGCTTCGGTGTGGGAGGCTATGTACTATGTATTAGTACATAGCTGGGGTCTAGCAGCAAGCATTCAGTGCCCTGCACTCAGACTAACCCTTCCAGGCTCCCATCCCAGGCTAGACCATGTGTTGTTCCTCTGTGTCCCCACAGCCCATCTCAGTGCCAAGGATGTGTGCAATGGCAAATACTTGCTTGCTCAGTGCCATCTCTTCCTGCTTTGCTCTCCCCATTGTGCTGGGAAGCCTGCTTCAGGGGTTTCAACTTCTTTGGCATCTCTTTGGATCCTTTGCAAAATTTGCTCGTGCTGTGTTCCGTTCTCTTGGGGTGGGGTCTGTTCTCCAGATTAATCACATAGACCAAATTGGTGTTAATTGTTTAATGCTTAACCCCTGCTGAGAATCCTGCATTTTAGTGGGGACTCATTGGTGGACTAGAAAAATGGATCTAGAAATTATGTAGAGTAAGGAATGGGGAAAGAGGTATCAGAAAGGGAGGTAAGAGTAGTTAGAAGCCTATCACATTAAACTAGATGTGAAATAATGAGGGAATCGGCTAGCATTATTGTAGTAGAGTGATAAACATTTGTCTTTTTGTGGGTGCCACAATATTAAGCAGTTTCCTGTATTTGAGGAGCATTGCAATGAATCCAGCCTTCCCTTGGTAGAAGCTGGAACTTTAACACAAGTGAAATCTCTCCCAATGTCCTTGGCACCTGAGGTCCAGCCATGTTGACTTTGACTTGGCTAATCAGGCACCCATTTAAAAAAGAAGAGACATCATTTGCTGGCAAGAGTAGACTCTAGGTAAGTGACACCATGATTTCAGAGGCCACAGGGCAGAGGTCCTGGTGGGTCCACAGTGTGGGCCATAGTCTGTGTCCAGAGGAGGCTACATAGGGTCTCTGCTGGAGTAATCTGCTGAGAAAAGTCCATGTGAGTTCTTACCAGCTATGAACACTTCAGGCTTGGATCTCTGGAGAGTCTATGAGTTTTCTAATACCTGTTCATAAGTTCCTTTTCTGCTTAACCTACCTAGCATGGGCTCCATTCTTACAACCCTGATTAATACAAGAGGATATGGAAAGAATTTGATGTAGGTGATCCTGCTGATTCTTTAAGAAGATGGTAAGTCCTTGAAGGACTCTATTCTGTCTTCTTGACTACCCTGCAGAACTTAGACTATAACAGGCATTTCAGAAGTAGAGAAGACTACACAATCTCATCGAGAATCTTCTGAAAGCTATAAAAGACCCAGAGGGTTTTTAAAGCCAGATTTGGAACAATTCATACAAATTCTCAGAGGCCTCCAGAGCTCTCAGTCAAGCTGGGCATCCTTTAGGGTAAATAATCTTACTTCCTGGCTGTAGGGAATATCCAACAAGTACCTCTTGATGAAATGTCTTGCTGTTCCAGACCGAGCATGGCTTAGGAGGCCAGAGAGGTATATTCCCTCCAACAGAAATTGAATTGGTCTCTAACATTTGATCTGACTGTTTGAATTAGAGAATGAATTTATCACGAGAGATGTTTAAAGTGAATCCTTCATTTGCCTGAACAACTTGCACACTTTAAATTTCATTTTCTGTTTTGTTTATCTCCAGAAGAAAAGAAAAGAGAAAAGTCTCCAGCAGAGATGAGGTGAGAAATGCTCATATTAAAAATCCTATTTGATTGCCTGCCCCACCGTGACCTCCGTTCTGTGGATAATATTCACTGCCTCTGGGGAAGCTGCCATAGGTGGGAAGCTGTGATCAGTGGGCACAGTGGATGGGCAGAGCTGCTTGCACGTGAGCCCCAGTTTTCCACCATCGTCCACCATCCATCCATCAGATGTCTGTCTTCTCTGCTTCTTATCTGACGCTCTTTTGCTCTGGTTGGGGAGAAGTTGTAAAGCACTAGGAGAAGAATCTCCAAAGGGCATAGGTCAGGAAGGTCACTGCCATATTTGAAAAACCAGGCACTGAATTTGCAGGCTGCGGAAGAAGAGCTCTTGGAAGAAGGCCCACAGGATCATGTTGATCCTGGGACATGTGACCAGGGTGATCTTGGCCTCACCTGGAAGCAACTGAACACTGGCTGTGGAAGCCAAAACACCAAGGAAGTTGAGTGCAGGGGCTTAGGTGTCAAAACAAAGAGAAGCCAAGAAGCAAGGGTGTGCAGAGCTCCTCAAACGACATGGTTGGCCTTTAGTGTTAGTTTTTCTTGAGTGCCTTATAGTTTCCTTTATAAACCTTTCGTAACAACTATGGTCATCTCATAGGACAGGAATCTACTAATAAGATTTACTCGCAGTTAAACAGCAAAGTGGGGGTAAGTACCTATCATTTGAATATATAACACACTCATGTAATGCCATGATGTTATCTTTGCAACTCTCTCAAGTTCTGTGATAACATTAAAGAGAAAATTTAATGAGTTGGTGTTGGGTTTTCACAGTCACTGAAATGTCTATTTGGTTGACTTCCAGTCTTTCTCTGCACTGGTTTGATAATAACTATTTATATAGCTTTATGCTTTAAGATATTTCCTGAGCATGATTCCAATTTTTTATCTCCTTGCATGATAGCATTTCTAACTTCCCCACTTTGCAGATCAGGAAACTGGGGCTAAGGGGGTGAAACTACCTCCCCAAGGTCTTACAGCAAGAAGACAGACTTCCAAGCTGGCCACTTGCTGCTGACCCCAAATCCCAGTTCCTCCTTCTGTGCTTTGGAATCCCGAATGACACTAATTCTCAATACCATGAATGCCAGCCTCTATTTCATGGTGGGATTAAGGTCAATATTGTGTCTCCTACAGTAAAGACATGGAAAGCTCCCAGTGAAGGGTAACAAAAGACATTGGAAAATGATAAATCTGCCACAACTGGCATAACAGACAAGAAAGCATTTTCTGTCCCCCTGTGCAGCTCCTGCATTGGGGCTGCCTTGGGATTCCCTAGCCCATGCCTGGCTCATCCCTGATGTTTGTAGTTTGTTGCACAAGTGAGTCAACGTACAGTAGAACCATACCCAGCATGATTTTTGCCAAATCGCTTACTATATCTCCAAACTGATGTCCTCGAAGGGTAAAATGGAAATAAAGAAGAACACTGCACCATAAAATGTTATGGAAATACTTCATGCGGGGGTGCCTGGGTGGCTCAGTTAGTTAAGCGTCCAAATCTTGGTTTTGGCTCAGGTCATGATCTCACGGTTTCCGCTCCTACAGTGCAGAGCCTGCTTGAGATTCTCTCTCTCTCTCCTTCTCTCTCCGCCCCTCCCTGACTCATGCTGTCTCTGTCTCTCTCAAAACAAATAAATAAACTTAAAAAAAAAGGAAAGAAATCCTTCGTGCTACCATCAAGGACATAAGTAAGCAAAACTCTGTTCAAAGCACAGAAAAGCACTTTCACAACTACCCAGGACTGAGCTCCAGCCCCTCCTGGGGAATAGTGCTAAACCCAGTTGAAATGCCACTTGAAGGGAGTGGTCACCATGTCCCCAAAGAACCTTGTCTGCGTGCTAGCAGATCCAGTTCTAGAACATTCTTCCCAACTCGCCAGTCTGCATTTGTCTTATGAAACCCCAAGGCTATTTATAGAATAGGACTGAGGTGTGGTGGTGCTGCCATAAAAGAAACAGCTTAAGGCAGAGACCCTGGCAGGTCCCCAAGTCCTGAGCACTGGCGGAAACGGGGCTTTGATCCTGACTGTGTCTTCACTGGGTCTGTTGTTCTTACTGGCACTGGGCGGTCAGAGCAGCGCATTCGCCTCCAAACCCAACCCTGGCTGTTCTTGGAGAGAACTGAGGGGAAATCGAGTTGTGACTGGCCACAAATAAAATGACTCTGAGTCAAGATGGATCAAGTAGAGCCCCTGTGGCAAATCCAGACTAAATCTCTCCAAACAGGCTTGCTCTTGTTCCTCCCCTCTGGGCAGACATTTCTCTCAATAAAAAGCACAAGATTTGAATAGAGCAATTTTCCCTCCCTTGTCTTCCTTCCTTCCTTCCTCCTTCTCTCTGTCTCTTTTTCTCCACCCACCCCCCGACCCCCAACCCTGACTCCTCCCTGACTCCCTCTCATGTATAACCTCTCTGGCTCCTGTCTAAAAATCCCATTAAAGACAATTCTCAGGTCAATTTTTAGATGTGTTCTCATAGCTTTCCTAAAACCAAGATAGCCTTTCATTATATTAGTACATGCATATAATTAACCATGTCTCTCTGCAGAAATTGTGGGACTAAGCCAACACCTGGAAGCTGCTTTTGGCTGAGGTTAGAGGCGGGAGGAGACAGTGCATGCCACCATGAGAGGTGGGGGCCATTAGCCCAGGAATGGATTTGGAGAAGGGTCAGGCGTCAGGCCTCATGGGGAGACCTAGCACACACTCCAGCAGGTGCGACCGATGGGCACATTGTTCCTTTCAGCTGGTGACAATGGCAGGTGGTCCTATGGCAGGTGACAATGCCAGCTCTCAGAAGAAAGAGCAGATTGGGGCTGTAGGTCAGAGATATTGTGAAAGGTTAATTAAATCTCCATGGGATGGTGATGGTTGGAGCAATGCATCGGCGTTTTACTGTGAATCACAGGTATGTTTATCTTCATAAATGTCAAGTACTAACTGCTACTTACTTCAACTTTCTCTAAGAGGGTCCTGTTTAGAATTTGTCCAAGAGGATAGATTTCCGACTCATTAGAGGAAAGAGGCTTTCCCCCCTCCCCCACCTACAATTACTATGATTGTAATTGCTATTGCTTGTGATGTACTTTTTAGTTATTTTATCTTAATGAATTTATCTTAATAAATCATCAAAATAGTTTTCAAAGGTAGGGACCATCTCCACTTTTCCATAGCCCACAAAATCTAGAGGTTAAGAGAAAAGTCAAGTAGTCCCATTAATGGTAACACGGAAGATTGTCCTGGTTTCACTTCCATTGATGATTTTAAGACCTCTATTCCTTGACTTAAAACCCCCTTCCAAACCCAACACCCCAATTGCACGGTGGGTATGGGGATTTGGTGTTCAGGTTCCATCCCACTTTACTTTTTGTGTGTCTTCTTGAATGGCAGGGTCTAGAAACGTAGAAAATACCTTTGATGGACTCTCTTGCAGCTAGGGTTCTGGATGGTTCATGCTGATGAACTCCCATGATTTGGAAGGTGGCAGTGAGGTGGGGGCTGCCTGCCTGTGGCCTCAGCTGCAGCTCCCAGGAGTTCTGATGATGTGGGTCTGGCCACCATTACAGTGGTTCACCAAATGCTAGACAGCAGGCTGGTGATGTGTTCTTGACCTCTACCACTCCAGTGCTGACCTCTTGCTGCCCATTTCCTTAGCAGAGGAACCAGTGCTCTCCAGTGGGCCCATCTGCTGTTGTTCCTGGAGTCATCCTGTTCTTCCAGACCTCTCAAGGAGTCCGCCAACTCCCAATTCCTGGTGTCAAATCCTCTTTTTGTTGAAAATAGCTGGGGCATTTTCATTTTCATGCACCTGAACTCTGACTGATTGATACATGCCCTCAACCCCCAGTGCTGCCAGGTCTGGGAGTCCCCATCCATATGTCATGTCTGCCTGTACTCACAGCTGTCTCACCTCCCAGGTGAGGGCCATAATTCCCAAACTTTCTTTTGCTTCAGTCCCTTAGAGTGACTCCTACTGCTAAGACTTCTGATGCCCATAAAGACCCATTGCTATTTCCACTGCTGTTTGAGCTGAAGGCCACCAGAGGTCCATTTCCAAGGGTGTGCTGGCTGGGACTCCTCTGCAGGAGGACAGTGTGGTGGTAATCTCCGGTGAATCTCCTCTCCACCCCAGCATGCTTTGCCACACCCCTTGCATACTTCCAATGACTCTCAGGGATGACTGAACAAGTGTGCTTTTCAGTCCAAGTAGGAGATTCCCACTCCTGGAACTTGCCCCACATTCACTAATTAAATGACCAATTCTACAAATACATGTTGGGCACCTAACGCAGGGTGCGCATGGGGCTACACCTAAAATGTCTGTTTATCCTGACAACTGAGAGTTGTCTCCTTGTCAAGTTTGTGTCCTGATGCTGTCTTCCCACTGAAGTGCTTCACTCGGCCATCATACAAATACCCTGTGGAGCTGTCCAGCAAGGCTGCTAGATGTGCCTGCGAGCTGAGGTGGGTACAGCCAATACCACCTGGAGTTTTGTTAGGAGGAGCACGTGGAGGTTGGGAGGTGGTTGGGAGGGTGCCTGTGGATGCTGAATCCTCATTCCTCCTGGAATGGCCTCCCCATGGTCACTATCATGTTCATGATGTCTTCTAGTAGATCCCAAGAAGGGTGGGATAGCTAAGGAGGGACCCCTCTAGACAGCTTAACTTGGGAGGTTATTGCTTTTATGACTCCCTTTGGTATTGCATTCCTTAACCTCCCTTTTGCTTAGTCCATCATTAAAAGATGAGATACAAGCCCCATAACAAAATATGTTTCCTGGAAAGTGTCTAAAGCCTTCAGTATTAGAGTTAAAATATTAGGTCTGTTCTATTCCTTGAACACTTACTCTATTTCATGGAGGATATATCATTTTAGCTATAATGATTAGGACAAAAGGTCACAGAATCTAAGAAAAAGAATGACATTTAAAATTTATCCTTTATTTCAATGTAAAATTTCTTGGGTTGTTTACAGAACCCATGCCATACTCTGCTATAGAGCAAACAGCAGGAGAAAATAAGAGGAAACTTTCTAAAAATATTATTTGCAGGATATTTTTCTTCAGAAATAAATTCAAGGATCTCAGAGCAGAATAGAAAAGAGAAATGTCTTTGGGACGTTTGAGGGAAAATGTTTTTAGTGAAAGAGCAATTCAAGGAATATTTACTTATTTTCTCAGTTTCAAAAGATGTCCTTTAGTCCTGAGAGCCCAAGGAAAGCAAATGTGATTTCTCCTGAGATTGTTGGGAAAAGGAGGTAGGAATTTTTATATACAAGTGGGTGATTCACAGAGAGGCTAAGAAGTACCCGAACAGGCTGCTGGTTCCCTGCTCCCACTGAGACCCAGAAACTACAAGAGATGCTGGTTAAAATTATAAAATGTTTGCCTAAAGATCCACGTTGGAGACAAAGGGATTGTTTACTTTTAAAATGTGCATGTCTGAAGGAAATTTTGTGTGGCATGAATGTGTGTGTGTGTGTGTGTGTGTGTGTGTGTCCATTGCTGTCCCTCTCTTGGTTTCATAGATTTTCGGATTTTTCTCTTTACAATTCTTTGTTCCAAATGTTTACAAAAATGTATCCAAGTGTGGATTTTTAACAGCATGTATTCTACTTGGCACTTTGTGAGATGTTTTTTGTGTTTTTTCCCCCCCAAGGACTAAGGCATCTTTCCTTTCTTCTGGAAAAATCTTAGGCATACTTTTCAAACACTATCCCTCAAGACTCCTCTCTATCTTCTATCTCTAGAACTCACTGCGTAAAGATCTAAATTTATTCTCCATGTCCCTTAACTTTTCTTTCATATTTTCTTTTTCTTTGTTTCCTTGTGATCCATTCTAGAAGATTCCTTCAGTTTGATCTCCTATTTCATGAACTCACTTTTGAACTGTACTAGGATTCAACTCACTTATTGAATTTTTGTTTCAACAGCACTATTTCTCATTGCCAAACTTACTCATTTGTTATTTCTATAACCATCCATTCCTGTTTGATGGAGCCATTTCTTCCTTTACCTCCTTGAAGATATGGAAATACTTCTTTCAGTTGGAAGTTGGCCTTCATTGGTGCTTGCTGCCTGTCCTTCGTGTTGCTGGTCTTTCTTGGGTGGCCTCTCCCTTTCTTCTGTGGGATGTGAAGCTGTATGGTGAGATCATCCCCTTGTGGCAGGAGACCTGGCAGGAGCAGGACTCTGGGCTCCCACAACATGTGGAAGCCATGATCCTGCCCCAGCCACATGTGGGCAGTTTTCTGCCAGTCCTGGATGGGCAGCTTAATTTGGACCCCCAGTCTTTCTGCTGACTTGGGATGGAGGCTCCCATCCCTGCCCCAAGTGTTTGGCCTTGCTCTAGACCATGTCCATTGTAGGAATGTGGGGCAGGCTCACACTTACAGGGTGGGCTTCCTTCTGCCTTTGTTGTGGAGGGACAGTGCTTGCTTCCTGTCTACAGAGATTTCCTTTTCTTGTTTTTGTGCATTGCTGTGTGCTTACAAATATATTTTAAAATATTTTTCATATGTAGTGAGGAAGAAGGGAAGTTACAGCCTGTGCTCAATCCAACATCTGGAACTTGGTATCCAGCTAGGAATTTCTCAGGAGAGATGGCAAGAGATTGAGGTGCAGTGGCAGGCAAGCTGTTTCCTTCATTTCTTTAAACTCCCACAAAGGTAGGAATGGTAAGAGGAAATAATGAGAGAAGTAACACAGGAATGAAGAAAAGCAGAGTCCCCTACAGAGGGGCAAGAAGAGGAAGTGAATGGAAGTCACCGAGGATCAGAAGTTCCAAAGTCTAGTCTCTCCATCGTTCATACTTAAAAAATGATTTTGGTTTATGTATCTTGAGAAGAGGAGTTTTAGCACGTGTTTATTTGTAAACATTTTTCTCGTGATGTCTTCATGTCATAACATATGTCCATAGAACTTAAGTCTCATACAATAAAATCACTTTATTGACTATGGAGTTGGTAACATGTGATTAGCATATATTGTTTCCTTGTTTCTGCATTTAAAATAAAAATTAAATGTAAGCAAGTCCATTGTGGGTTGTTGGCAAAAGAAAGATGGAGAGATGTCTTCTAGCCTTCCAGAACTCCTTTGGAATCTAACATTGAGGCTAACTACCTCATCTCAGTGTTGTTGAGTGAGAAATATTTCTTTTTAACTTAAATATAAATGTTTGGAGCTAATAAATCAAGCCAAAGTTAACCCTCAAGAAAAGAAGTCTGGCTTAATGCCCAGAAAGTCAGTAGACTTGGGATCTTGAATGCTATTTAAGATAACCAATCTTTGGACAAGAGTTCCTCCCCAAAATGCAGATTCTAGATACTTCTGAATTTGCCTTTCCTGTTATTAGCAGACAGATATAAGCAGATAAACACCATTCTATTGAGATCAACAGTGACCCTAAAATGGAACCTCAGATGACCTTGTTTGGGAATAGGGTTTTTGCAGATGTAGTTAGTTAAGATGAGGTCATACTGGACTCAGTTGGGCCCTAAACTAAATGACTGGTGTCCTTACAAAGAGTGGGTGATTTGGAGACACAGAGGAGACAGAAGGAGAAGGATGGAGACAGTGATTACCAGTGCCAAGGATCACCAAGAATGGCTGGCCCCACTAGAAGCTAGGAAGAGGCAAGAAAGCATTCTTCCATTGAGGCTTTAGAAGGAGCATGCCTCTACTGATACCTTGATTTCAGATTTCCAGATTTCCAGCTTCTAGAACCTTACAGAATAAATTTCTGGTGTTTTGAACTCCGTACTTTGTGGTATTTTGTTATGGCAGCTCTAGGAAATGAACACACTTGGGAGATAAGTAGACATGGAGCCCGGGTAGCAGTATAGTATCCACCATTAACATCCAACACCAGAAAAGATAATGAATGAATCACTTCAACAAAGGAGCATTGTCAATCTTCTTGCACCTTGGAGACATCTACCTGATGGCCCAGGGTCAGCTTTTATTGTCTCCCCATCATTGATTCATGGGGTCCAGATCCATACGCAATAGCAGAAGTCCACTCCTTGCTTGTGAATGCTGCCCAAGCTCTTCCTCTTGCCATTCACGCTCTAACTTAGAGAACATTGGCTTGAGGTGAGGACCATAATTTGAAGCAATTGTTTTGATTGTCTTGCCCCAAATGCAACACATATGGGAACTGTACTCAAAGCCCTGCTTTCGAGGTTTGGCTGTCTAGTGTGCAAGTTGTATGATTTCACATCAGTTGTCTGATTGCTTATGTCTTATGTCTGGAGCTTATCTTCTCTTTTGTTTTTATCAACCTACTTCACTGGGAAGAGGACCAAAAATGGGAAATAATGATATAAGCCCATAAACAAGTTTATCAGTTACTGTTACATTGCTCATCATCAGGGAAATGCCAATCAAACCCACAATGAGATATCACCTCAGACTCATCAGAAGGGCTAGTATCAAAAAGATAAGGAATAACAAGTGTGGGTGGGGACAAACAGAAAGAACCCCGAGGTACTGTTGGGGGAAATGCAAATTGGTGCGGTCCCTGTAGAAAACATTATGGAAGTCCCTCACAAAATTGAAAATTGAATTGCTATATGATTCTGTGATTCTACTATGGGGTATTTACCCAAAGGAAATGAAAACACTAATTCAAAAAGATATACACATCCCTATGTTTACTGCAACATTATTTATAATAGCCAAGATATGGAAGCAGCCCAAGTATCTATTTATAGATGAATGGATAAAGAAGTGGCATAGATAAATAGATAGATAGGAATATATATGTATATATAATGGAATATGAATTAGCCATTAAAAAGAATAATACTTTGCCATTTGCAACATGAATGGATCTAAAGGGTATAATGCTAAGTGAAATAAGTCAGTCAAAGAAAGACAAATATCATATGATTTCACTCATGTATGGAATTCAAGAAACAAAACAAACAGGAGTGCCTGAGTAGCTCAGTCAATTAAGCGTCTGACTCTTAATCTCGGCTCAGGTCATGATCTCACAGTTATGTGAGTTTGAGCCCCATGTTGGGCTCTGTGCTTATGGCATGAAGCCTGCTTGGGATTCTCTCTCTCCTCTTTCTTCACCTCTCCCCCACTCATGCTGTCTCTCTTTCTCTCTCTCACTCAAAATAAATAAATAAACATTAAAAAACATTTTTAGGGGTGCCTGGGTGGCTCAGTCAGTTGAGCATCCGACGTCGGCTCAGGTCATGATCTCACAGCTCATGAGTTCGAGCCCCGCGTCGGGCTCTGTGCTGACAGCTCAGAGCCTGGAGCCTGCTTCAGATTCTGTGCCTCCCTCTCTCTCTGCCCCTGACCCACTCACATTCTGTTTCTGTCTATCTCAAAAATAAATAAACATTAAAAAAATATATAAGCAAAATTTAAAAAAAATCTAAAAAGAAAGAAACAAAGCAAACAAAGAGAAAGAGACAATCCAAAAAACAAACTCTTAATTGTAAAGAACAAACTGATGATTACCAGAGGGGAGGTGGGAGGGGGGAATGTGTGAAACAGGTGAAGGAGATTAAGAGTGTACTTATTTGTGATGAGCACTGGGTAATGTATAAAATCGTTGAATCATTGTATTGTACACCTGAAACTAATGCAACACCGTATGTTCATTTTATTTTAATTTTTAAAAAGCACAAACAAAATTTTTTTTTTACTGTCTAAATAGCTGATCCAAGAATTCCTTTTGGGAAAGGAATTGCCTCTCCCTGAGAAAACTCCTTAGTAAGGTTTCCCAGATCTTTCTGGGCCTGCTTGTTGATGGGTACCACTGACAGGAGGGTTGAGTTGTCCTACTTCCAAGATGGTGGACATTTCAGAGGCCCCAGGCTATGTAGACAGCAGAGAAACTAAGGATAATGGAGATGAGGGAGAACACGAACAGTTGAGGAGGTGGCGTGAAAATAAACAATGTTCATATTCCCTCAAAATATTCTGGAAATCCTCGTGAATTTATGAATCCCTGGGGTAAGTGACTTATTGCTGTGCTGTGGGGCTGTGTACTGCTGTTGCTGTGGGGCTGAGTTTCCCATCGAAATGAATATGTTCACTCATTTGCCTACTATTCGTTGAGCACGCAGAGAAGACATCCCCTCTTTCTTACTCCAGGAACATGCAGAAATCTTAGGGAGATGCTGGAATGCCACCAGACGTAGAATGTGGAGTTTGCATTTCTGCGCCTAGACTCCAAGGAGCAGGACAGCCTAGCTGGTGTTCAGCGACCTCGTAATGTTCCACCCTTCCAGGAAAACTGCAGTTGGAATAGAGATTTCATCTCTGAAATCAAATTAGATTGTCTCAAAAGGAGGTCAAACTAATGGCCAGGGGAGGCCCCCATTTAAAAATTCAGAGATTTCACACAGAATCGGGCTATCAGGCATCCCTTAAAAAGGAAGACGTGATAGGAAGATGTGATAAAACTGCCCAAATCAGCTGGTGTTCCCCGGGGGCTCCCCTTCCACTGGGCCTGACCCTGCAGGCTGCCACCATCCCTGTCCCTCCCTGTTGTCTCTTGGCCACCAAGGATGAGCACCATTTGCCCTTCACCATCCACCATGCACTGTTGGGTTTTTTTTTTTTTTTTTTGTGATGGAAAATGTTTCTTAGGAGCCGCATCTCCATCAAAAGGGGGAAAGCAGAAGACTGACTGAAAAACTGGGGTGTTGAGTAAAACGGGAGAAGGCATATTTGTTTGAGGAAGTGCTGAGCCCTCCTGGCCGCTTTATGCAACTTGGCTCAAGTCCCTGATTTCTGTTACTGGTCTGTTCCCTGCACACATTCCAGTCTGTGGGTCTGGACAGGACTGACCTGATTCTCGCCCTCACATTCTATACCCATCACTTTGCAATGAATCCCATATTCCTGGATGACCCCTCTTCCGTTTCTTTCTTGGATTGATTTAAATCTCGTCCTGTCCATCTTGTCTTTACAACGAGATTGTTCCGTTTTATGAAGGAAGAGATTTTTTTAGCAATCTATCCCCCTCCCCCTGCACCTCCACTCCCCCATCTTCCCCCCACCACCTCCATTCCCACCCCCACCCCCACCCCCACCGCCTGGTGCTGCCCTGTCCAGGGGAGGCCAGGGCAGATGCCTAGGGAACCGGGTCAGAACTAGCCACGCCCACGGGGAGATCAACCAGCTACAGGGTGCCTAAGCCTCTACCTTTTTCCTTTGTGTCTGGGTCTCTTCCGGGGGCCACCTGTGCTTCGCATCTGCAAAACCAGCATCTCATGCTGCTTGAGCAAATCAAACTCGGATTTTTGGTACCACCTCCCTCTGTGCTGGAGCCCACCTGACATTTTGTCCCCCACCCGGAGCCTTGCTCTGTGCCTTCCCCTTGCGCAGTGAATAGGTTCACGGGCTGATTTATTCAGCAGGGAAAGAAATTCATTTAGACTAGTGTGTACACGGACACCTACGCCTTCAGCCCCAAAGTTCTTTGAAACTTTTCTTGCTTTCTCTTTTTCCTTTCCTTGGGAGCAGGAAAGTGTGTAAGCTCTTCTTCCTCATTTCCTCAAACTGAGTGGTGGTGTTCTCCCCACTGTCGCTTCTCCGTGTTCTGGTTTCGTCCTCTGCAGGGTCAGCAAACCCCAAACATTATCCTCAGTCACTTTAAAGTTCAGCCAAGTGTGCAAAACCCGGCCAGGCCCTGCGGCCTCTGGAGAAGCCTCAAAGCCACAGGAAAGGCCTTAACCTGACTTTCCAGCCGCATGGAAATCTGTTTTCTCTGCAGAATTCTTGGTGGCTGCTTCCTCCCCCCACCCCATGCCCCTACTGTCATGGGAGAATCCCTGGGGCTCTTGGCATCTGACAGATGCCTGCCTGGGCCAGACACTGGGCCAGGCCCAGACCCTACCCTCCCAGAGGACTCAGATCTATAGGGAGACTCAATTTCAGGGTCAAATGCAAATGCGGTGATAGAAAAGAGGCTTGGAGCTGGCTCCGGGTCTCAGGGAGCCTAACTGAAGGAGTGTGTGTGGCATTTGTACAATAGTTTGACCAGTTTTTTTTTTTTTTTTTTTTAAAGACTATCAAAATTTCACATTGAAGGACAACTTCTATGCAGTAAGTACGATTTCTACACAGAACAAAATTGCCTCGAGTGGTGAATTTCGACGGTTGCGGGTAGCCGTGTGACCACCACTCCGGTGAAGACGTAGAATGTTTCCATCGCTCCGGGAAAGGCCCCCTCCTGGCACAGCCCTGATTTCTGTCACCACAGACTCTTTCTGCGGGTTATGAACCTCCTCCCGATGGGATGCATACAAAAGGAATCACACTGTGGCTCGTTCTGCTTCCTTCTCTCGACGGAAGGGTTTTGAGATCTCCACCTGTCATTGGGCCAACAGTGTCTTGCTTTCCAATTCCTGAGGTGTCCCATTGCATAAATGCACCAAAATTCATCTGCTCCTTCTCCTTTGTACGAACATTTGGGTAGTTTCCCAGTTTGGGATTCTTTTGCATCCAGTAGCCTTCAACATTTGTGTAGAGGCCCATATTTGTTCTGGTCAAACAAAGGTTAGCAAGGTCAGTGTTTATCGCAAGGGCCCAAGGTGTCCACGATGGGAAAGCGGGTTCAGGGAAGCAGTCAGATGAAAGGCTCCACGTTCCACGGGTAAAAACTGGGTGGTTGGCCGGTTCACACTCACCAAAGGAATGTCAGGGTGATGGGAAAGCTGTGCTCTCTTGTATGAGCTCTACTCTCCTTGAGTGGAAGAAGCTTGGGGAGGGCAGGGAAGAGGTCAGGGTGAGGGTGGAGGAGGAGTGGGGTGTCTAGGGAGCCAAGTGCACAGAGGGCACCCATGCTCGGGGTTCCTGCATGACCCTGGGGCCTGGCTGCTGCCTTTGTGGGACAGCCTTTGTGGCCGAGAGCAGTCAAGGCGGGAATCGGTGGGACCTGGTGTCATTCCCTCAGAGGCCTGATGGAGGGACACAGCTGTGACAAAAGTCTCGGCAGGCTTTGCAGAGGAGGAGACAAGAGGTGGTTTTCCTGCCACATCATCCAGGTAGTGACCTTTGCGTTTCTGTTTTGCCAAGAGTCTGGGCCTGGGCTTACTTACATCTGTGCTTGTTAGGAAAAAAAAAAAAAAAGTAGGTTGATTTGTTCAGCTGCAGCTGATGTCAGCCAGATCTAGAAGATTCTCCTGCCCACTCACGGAGGGGCTACTCTGCAGATCCTGTCACCGCTGTGGGCTTTAGTTTCTTCCTCTGTGAAGCGGGGAATGATCAAACTTGCCAGAGTCCCCTTCACAATTATGATGATTAAACTCGAGGATACAAAAGCGACAGATGAATTTCAAGGGTCTCTAGTTGTGAAATTAATATAAGAATCACCCGTCAGATTGATTGCTTGAGTGGTTAATTTGGTTCATCTGGTTTAAGATACTCTTTTTTCTTAACTTTGGTTATTTATTTTGAGAGAGAGAGAGAGAGAGAGCAGAGGAGGGGCAGAGAGAGAGGGAGAGGGAGAGAATCCCAAGAAGGTTCCGCACTCTCAGCGCAGAGCCCAGAGTTGAGGCGTGAACCCACAAACCGTGAGATCATGACCTGAGTCGAAATCCAGAGTCAATTTAACCCACTGAGCCGCCCAGGCGCCCCTGGCTTAAGATACTCTTTAGGCCTATTGACTAACACTTTGGAAGAACTCAGAGCGCTGCACATATGTCCCCCCACCCCCGCCCTCATTTGAACAAAGTGGAGGAAACAAGCGTCTGCATCAGCAGAACTTCGTGGCCTCCCTTTTCCTTCTGAAGCCACCTCAGCTGCCCTTCGAAGCCAGCACATCTCTTAAGGGGCCTTCCAGCAGGTTCTGCGTGTCCTCATTCTTCCTCCTCGTCCAAGTCAGAGTCAACACAAGCACGGTGTGTTACGTAGGTGCCGGAAGAAAGATAGAGTTGGTGACACAACAAAAAATCTCACCAAGTGGTATAGCCACGGGGTGGGTTGTTGGCTTGTGTAAAGACGGAAACGAGAAAATGCACGTACCACCAGCAGAAGGGTTATCTGGAAAAGAGACGGTTTCTGCAGCCGGAAACTTAGAATTTTTGCAGTTTTAAATAGCCAGGGAGCTGAGCCATGATTGTATCCAGCCCCAGTCATTGCACAGAGAAGTAAACTGAGGCCTGGAAAGTCTGATGTGTTTTTACGTGGTGACATCGCTAATTATAAGTGTGGCTGGCGTCAGAGCCCCGTTCTTCTAAACACGGGCGGTAAGTGATGGCAGCCTGTGAAACATCATAGTTACATTAAGTTGCAAGATTGTGCCGTATGCTCAGATTAGGGCGGTTCTTGCAGGAGCTGGAGAGACCCATGGATAATGGCAGAAGAGAATCTCCTGATTAGAAGCCACGTGACCACCGTGGACAGGAAGAGAACTCTATGTATGCTGGAAACCTCAGCAGGGAGACTCCGAAAAGACAGAAAAAAGAGTTAGAAACCAGTGTGACAACCACACAAAAACCAAGACGGGAACAAAAGTCTTGGGAGTTTGTATCATGAAATATTTTCTAAAGAAACATTAAAAAAAGGTCTACATCGCCAAGGCCGATGAAAACCCTTGGAAGACAACAACGAGAAACGGGAAAAGGAAAAGAGAAACGAGACGACAGAAGAAAGCCTCCCCAGAGGAAATGACACCAGAAGGAGGGTCCAGCAGCAACTATGGCAGGTGACAAGGGGACAGCAAGAGACTGGGAGGAAGAATACAAAGCAAGCATCAAAGGGGCCTCAGCACCCGAGGAAGCTGAGCGCAGCAGGTGAAGTGCTTTCCTGC
The DNA here is from genome assembly GCF_046562875.1 of Panthera onca. Lineage (NCBI taxonomy): Eukaryota > Metazoa > Chordata > Mammalia > Carnivora > Felidae > Panthera > Panthera onca. The sequence continues at coordinate 72,763,230 of NC_138349.1, forward strand.
ACCGGGAAGCAGTCTCTGACAAGGTGTGCACTAACAACCCCCGAATGCAGGCTTAGCTTCTGCGTTTGCTAGTCATGACTTGGTTTCACAAGTGCCCCCCATGGAAAGGATGGAGGTGAGAGAGGAAGACCATACATGCCAGGCGCAGTGGGGCCATCTCCTTCCGTCTGCGTTCCAGCGACCCTCCAAGGATCTCCCGGTTCCCATCTCCGGGAAGAAATGAAAGGAGCCTGGGGTGGGGGGGAAGGACAAGGAGGATAGTCAGGACCAAAAGCATCAGGACTGAGCGGAGGACCAGGGGAGAGAGGGGAGAAGCAGGACGAATTCGCTTCTGTGGGCTTGAAGATTGCGCCTTTGGGCCACGATGATGATGGAAAATAACCATAAGTGCGAAGAAACCCTCTTGCAACGAACAATGTCTCTGAAATGGAATAATGATTAAGAACCAGGCTTGGACTTTGGCTTGGAGGCAAAAATGGTACCAAGATCTGGGTGCTTTTCATCTCCCGGGTGGTGTGGTGACCCTGAGAGGCGCTTAGGAAGTGAGACGCGGAGACGGGTCAAGAACTCGAGATCCGAAGGACAGTTTCTGTCTAACACTTCCCCAATTAATTGTCTGTCGTGATTGTAATCGGAGCTGTTAACACAGAGCCACGTGCCCCTTTGCTGTCTCTAGACCGAACAGCCACACCTGCTCGCCAGTGAGTCTCTCCCTGATTGTCACTGTTGTCCCCGAGCCGTTTCCATGTGCCTGCTTTGGAAGGGCAGGCACTGCCTCCTGGCTGCAGTCACCTCCTCAGTGGGCTCACCAGCCGTGGCCTTGTCTCAGTGGGTGGTCCCTGCTCCCACGTGGGAGACGGTGCCTCCTCCCTGTGGCTAACTGCCCAGCCAACACACCCTGGGCCTTGCTCTCTGGCTCCAAATGAAGGCGTTGATCAGTGGAATCCTTTGATCTCTTCCACACAGATGGCCCTCCCCTCAGTCCTTGGGTTTAATTGGATGTGCTCTTTTAAAGGATTAGCTTGGGTTACTGTTTCTCCCCAAACCAGCAAGTCTGAGTCTCCCTGGAAGCTGGTGGCTAGCACTTTCAGACTCATTCCACCAGATCCCACACTGTAATACACTTATTACAGCGCAGAACTATCTCTGTGTAGCCATCTGTGGGTCTGTTAGTCTTAAATTCTTCAGGGTGGGCACATGTGTGCATACGCTTTTTATAGCAGAGGTAAGGAAAAACAGAGAAGCTCTTGGCCAGTGTTGTTAGAACTCATACTGGTGACTCCTAAAGACTAGTCTTTGCGCTGCTGGCCTAAGAACCCTGTGTGGGGCTTTAGGAGAATGCAGATTCTGGTGCAGTTGATGCAGATTTTGCTCCTGGGGAACGTGGATGGTCCCCCAGGCTTAATTACCACTGGATGAACGGCCTCAGGCAACGTGATTTGCTCCCTGCTGGGTTGGTTGGTTGGAATCTGTAATAACTGAGTGATCATTCCCTCATTCAGTAGACGTTTTACGGAGGGCACTCTCTGTACCGGGCACTATTCTAGATGCTGGAGCTCCAACAGCAACAGAAATAGAGGAGACTCACGGAGCTCCAATGATCTGTCTCACTTAATGCTGAGAATGTAGCCACCTCTGCAGGTTTATTGTGGGTGTTCATCTTCCCTGGTACATCTTCCCTCTCCTACCTCTCTTTCCAACCTCCATCTCCAGAGCATATTTGTTAAGTGGAACCAACAGGGAAGAGAGAGAGTGTGTGTGCAGGAAAGTGGGGGAGGGGAAGAAGGAGAGGGAGAGAGAGAATCCCAAGCAGGCTCCGTGCTATCAGTGTGGAGCCCAATGCGGGGCATGATCCCACCAACTGTGAGATCGTGACCTGAGCCAAACCAAGAGTCAGATGCTTAACCAACTGAGCCACCCAGTTGCCCCCAAAGGGAAGGTTTTTAATACAGAAACCACTCATCTGAAGGAAGACCAACAAAGGTCTCTGTGAATATGTTTCCCTAGTGCTCTGGGTCGAAGGGAGAGGGCCAGCCAGACCCCGGAAGGGCAGGTTACTTAAGGACGAACGAGAGGAACATCTTGCTCTTCCGACTGAAAAGTTCTCCCAAACCGGAGCTTAGCAATTCTTTTTGTGACCATCACTATGTGGTACTGAAAGACATAGACAACATTATACCAGAGATAAACCTGTTATTGACACACTCGCGGGGTTTTCTGGGTGGGAAGATAGTGCTGGCACTCTGGGCACACCCATGCTCTAATGACCTGCTCTGCCCAAGGAGTGATGCGTGCTCAGGGAGGAGGGAAAACGCTAATGACTGAGCGGAAACCCAAACTGGGTCCAAGGGTGTGAATACCAGGATTAGTAAAAAGACAGGCATGGACTTGAACTTTAACTTGGAATGGCCAGGAAGGCTAGAAACTGGGGAGTTTCACTTCTAGGTCCTGACCTTGACTTGGCCAAAGGCTTTCACTCTGGCCCCAAGCACACTTCCTCGGCACTGTGAGGGCTCGAGGGCATTGCCGGGGCTGCTGGACAGGCGAGCCCCGGAAAAGAAAGAGTTCCCAACAGGTTAGGGGCAGGGTTCAAGTAAAATTTCCACGCGGTCATTGTATTTGTCTCCCACGTTTCAACCTGTTTTCCTTTTCCATCAGATGTGTCTTAATTAGATTCATCTAAGCTCTGTGAAAGGCATTTAATGGCTTTCTAAGACAAGAGTGGGTAGTTACATACTTGTGCCTAGGACCGGACTTGAGGGCCTCGGGGCCCATGGGGGTTTATAAAACCTAGTCATATTGGCACATGGATTCCCTTCCAGCTGTATGTGTTTGTCACATCTTTGCAGCCTGGCACTGCTCCAGTGTCATCTCAGGGCACCGAAAGTCCAGCCCTCCTTAGGTCAAGGGCGGAGGGGCCCCTCACACAGCTGCCACTGATGGCCGCCTTGTTCCCCGCATTCCGTCACACTCAGTTTCATGGGAATGCCGGGGAAAGGGACGCCCTGCCTTTATCAATGTCACGCTTGTGTAAACACTAGGAGCCACACAGTGGCCCAAACATCAAGGGACCACTTGAAAACCTCTAGAAAGTTTATAGCCCTCATGAGATATATATGTGGCTGAAATGTGGCTTAGACTACCACTTTCCCCAAGAATTTTCCATCGGGAATGAAAGCTACTCACTTCGGTTATTTTTATACAAATCCTCCCTTTTTTTTCAGGTTTCCTGGTTTGGATTTTTAAATCCTAGACCCTTAACCCAAACGCACCTGGCTGTTTCCTCTACCGCTGCTCAGCCTGTGTGAGGGCTTGAAGTTACATTCTCTGTAGACTAAGCAGAGCACGGTGGCAAAGAGAAAGGCGCTGTGTACCTAACTTCATGTGTATTTAGATTGAAGATCTGAAGGGACCCAGATTTCCAGGTGGCCTCAGAGTGGCCCTGCTGATGAGCTGGCAGCCCCTTCAGGCTGGTTTCCATGCTGGGACATTTCAACCTGGTATTGGCTTCATCAGCCCTTTGCCCACAACATGTCCTGACAGAGCCACCAGCCCCTGTCTTGGGCCAAGAAAGCCACCACGTGCGTTCTCTTCAGCTCTATCGGGAGGTCCCAGAGATCAGTCCTGTTGTTACCGGGTCTCATGACATTGTCACAGCTCAGCCACCCAATTCCCGTCATGTGACTGTCAGGATGGAAGTTTAGCTCCTTTGGCTAGCCAGTGGGGTTTGGTCCCCTGGATCGGCTGTGGATGTCAGATATCACCTAAGTAGGCTCCAGAGACTCATAGTCAGGGGAGAGCTCTGCTTTGGTATTCTGGAACTCTGTTGTCTTACACCCCCAAGGCACCATGGCCACACCATCCCTGTGCTGCCCATGGGGCCAGGACAGAATTCCAGCAATGCATTTGCTCTGGACAGCACTGCGTGTACACTTACTATGTGAGGGGGGCTGGAGTGGTGCTGGTGGGGAGACCAGGGGGCATGACAGAGCTTCCACCTGCAGGAGCCAAGTACGTGATGGGCACGCGCTGGATTCCGCACAGGGAGCCGTCTACCCTGATCCCCACACCGTCTTTGCCAGTGGTATTACCCACGCTTGATGGATAAGGAAGCTAGATCGGAGAGGAAGTGACAACTTGTCTAATTTCGCCCAGGGACAAAGTGGCAAAGGCCTGATTCAAACTGACCCCAAACCTGTGTTTTTCTGCCTCCGTGGGTCTGCTTTCAGAGCAAAAGGGAGGCACGTGCATAACAGAGCCACGATGCAAGTTCAAAAGGACAAAGTCTGTAGTGGGAGTACTTACAATGGAAGCATTCGAAATACTAGAAAGGTACAGCAGGGTAAGGCAAGGAGTTGGACCAGGTAAATGGGCAGAGGGGCGTCAAAGGGATGGAATTGAGTGAGTCTTCAAGTATGTGTGTGGTTTATTCAACAAAGGCCGAGCTGAAGGAAAGACCTAGTGTGTGTGAAGGATGGAGGTAAGTGCGTTGCAACTTGGCATTATGTTCTCTTGCTTGCACAGCTGAATAACAGTTGGTCAGTGGATGTTGCACCAGGCAGCACCCTGAAGTGACCGCCTTTGTTCACGTGGCACTCCCGTTGCCAACATGGCCCACCCCTGATGCCATGTATAGCATGGTGGCATGTCTGGCATTGGCGGGACCCCGTCTGGCTCAGGTCTGAGCTTCATTCATGCTGAAGTGCTCCCTGCTCTTCTCTTGTTCGCACAGTGATTTCCCAACCCAGCTCCTCCTCAGATTGGCAGATCTGGCACACCTTTTGGAGTCTCCCAACCCAACTCGAACGTGGAGGGAGGGTTCCCCACACACACAACACCAAGCAATTTTCAGACACCAGCAAGGTGTCCAAGAATTCAACTCAATTCTGAGACTATCTACCCAGGTCAGATACTACAGGTTCAGTCCTATGAAACTGCCCCCTTCTCCCTACCCCCGCTTACTTTGAACAATGGTGTCCAGCCCCAGGTTTTCACCTATGCTATTGGCTGCTTCTGATGGCTGCAGATTGGAGACTCCAAGGACCTCCTCCTTAGGTTCAGTTAGTTTGCTAAAGCAGCTCACAAAACTCAGGAAAACACTTATCTACACTTAACAATTCATTAAAGGATATGATAAAGGACACAGATCAACAGCCAGTTAATCCCCAACAAAGGAGTTCCTGTAGTCAGGGAGCTTGGGACCTGGCTCTGTGTCACATGGAAGCATTCTGGTTCCCCAAGAGTGGAAAGTCTCCAGAAAAAGGACCAAAAACCTGTCCTCTTGGGTTTGTATGAAGGCTTCATTACATAGTCTTGATTGACTTGGCCATTGGTTAATTCAGCCTCAAGCCTGTCTCTCTTCCCCGGAGTCCAGTTGGGACTGAAAGTCTAACCCTCTAATGACACAGTTGGCTCCATTGGCAACCAACCCCCATCCTTAGGTGCTTTCATAAAGCCTTCTCATTAGCATAACAAAAGACACTTTTTTATCACTCTCAGCACTTAGGAAATTCCAGTGATTTGGGGAGCTGTGAGCCAGGGACTGTGGACAAAGACCAAAGATAGTATGAGAAATACAGATTTGATCATTCCGATGAATAAATCACAATATCATAGCACAACATAGACAAAAACTGGGATATCCCTTCTGATCAATGCAGATAGCAGCCTGGGGCAGCAGCAAGAGGGGCATCAAAGACCACAGGGGTGGTCTGAGATCTACCCGTAACTATTTGTGTCACTTAGAGTCTTAAATTGCTGGCCTGCTGGCCCTCCAACCCTAAAGGTTTATAACTCTATCCCAAATGGCTGGGTTTTAACACCACATTCAATTTGCCTTTATCTCTGCGCAAGACAAGGTTGCATTAACACTCAAGAGATACCCGTTAAGTGAAGGTGGTACTGAAAAGACGATACCTGTGTGGAAGGGGATCGCATGAAAGCGACTGATAAAGCTGGTATGTGAAGCAAGAAGATGACCAACAGGAAACTGGCAGGAAAACTGAAACCCAAAATATAAACGGTCATAGAGAAATAGAAAATGAGGTCATTCTTGCTTTAGGTCAATGGAGCTTCCACCCAGCTTTTCTTAAGTTTCAGGAGGAGTAACAGGACATGGCAACCCCAGCCCCCACCTCTCTTCCGTGGCGCAAGAGCATCTTCTGGGATTTCATGAGAAGAATAAAGCTGGTGCTTGCACACCGTGCAACACTCTTGTTTATATATATATATATATATACCTTACAGGCATTGGCCAAGGATGACTGAGCTATCTCCAAACCTGCCAGATTTCTCAGAAGAAATAAAGGCAATCAGCTGCCTTTCTGCAGTCCCAACCTCCATGGCATCCAAACCTCTTAGGAAGGATAAAATTTTAAATAAAATTTTAGATAAAATTTTAAATAAAATTTTAGATAAAATTTTAGATAAAATTTTAGATAAAATTTTAGATAAAATTTTAAATCCGTGGTTCACATGCTCTGTAGGGGTGACGCTAGAATATCGTTCTGATTCCAGATCAGGAGATTGAGTCTTAGAGGCTCAAGGTGACTTGTCCAGCTGGCCTGGGAAGCACACTGCAGAGTCCCTGGACCTCAGACTTCTAATGTTCCTTCCTAGTATTTGAATCATTGGAAACCAGACTTTCCAAATGAAGCATGCATTGCAGGCTGTTTTCCGTCATTGCCCCATGGAAAAATGCAAAGACTAAACTAGGACACAGAGTGTGTATTAAATTTTGAACAACTGAAAAAAAAAAGAAAAAAGGAAGAGTTCATCCAAACTAATAAAATTTTTGAGCAACTCTTCTGGGGATGACCTGGTGGTGTTTACTTGAGTTGCTGAGAAAGACTGAGACCGTGAAATGGTGAAAAGGGGGCAGACTGCACTTGGTGAAAGAGTCCCATGGAGCCTCAAATCCAATTTGAACTTGGAAAACATTTATATAATCTTCTTATTCGGCATCTCCATGGTGTGAGAATGACTGAGCAAAAGAATGCCCTCAGTGCCACAGCCTTTTCAACTGTAACATGTGATTTTTAAAGGCCTGGGTCTTTGGCATTCTGTTGGCATAATGGTGGCCAACAAGGGTGGGAAAGGGCACACAGGCAAGTGCATGGGCCACACATATAAGCCCTCTCCTTCCAAAGGAGGGCCAGGGTAAGCACAGACACTCGCCTCACCCAACCTCTGGGCAAGGGCAGCTGGGTCTGGTTGTTAAAAGATCAACCTTCACACCCTTGGGAGTGGCCCCTGGCCAGTGGTCTAGTTGAATAGGACTGTGCCACCTGGGACCTGACACCAGAATATGTGTATAAGTTGCCTCCAAAACGCCCTTTCAGAATGAACCCACACACCCCTCAAGGCCCATGTTGTCAAAGTCAGCACACACGTATGCAGATGCTGTGGAACAAAGACTAAAAATTGCATTGGAACTACCACCTACAGAGAGAATTCTTGTATTCCCCTTTTAAAAATTATATTATTTTTTAATAAAAAAAAATGTTTAGGGGAACCTGGGTGGCTCAGATTAAATGTTAAAAAAAAAAAAAATGGACAGGGGCTCCTGGCTGGCTTAGTTGGTGGAGCTTGTGATTCTTGATCTCTGGGTCATGAGTTCGAGTCCCATGTTAGGTGTAGAGATTCCACTAAAAAATGTTTATTTTTGAGAGAGAGAGAGAGGCTGCACCAGCCCTCCTAACACTGAGCACATGACAGCCCCTCTGACCACCTGCTGATTGCTGCTGGCCAGTGGCAACTTTACTATCTTCGTTGGCAGGTGATGTGTTCCCAGACTTTGTTTTGCTCCAACTTGGCTTTGGCTATTGGTTTCCACTTTGTAAGTGGCCACTGAAAACCACATCCAGCTGGACAAGCTCATACATCCCATTGATTACATCAGATAGAAAATGGAATTAATATTTCAAGTCATACCTATTTTTTAAACTTACAAATATTTGTTTTTATTTCCTATTATGTGTGGGCAGTCTTAGGTACTAGAATTCTTATCTAGATGATAGTTTATTTACTAGTTCAATCAGTATTTATTAAATACCTACTTTGGGCCAGATGTGATTTTAGGTGCTGAAGATACAGGATGAAAAAAAAGAAAAACAAAAACAAAACTCAACAGAATGTCCTTGTCTTCAAGGAGCTTATATTTGAGAGGGTGAGACAAACAATTAACAAATGAGTATAT